>NW_026894929.1:0-53547 GCF_032452875.1 Bos javanicus
TTGCACTGATCACGTGGCTGATCATGCATGATCACGCAGCTACATGCACTGGCACATGACTGATCATGCACTGATCACGTGACTGATCATGCACTGATCACGTGGCTATCATGAACTACTCACGTGGCTGATCATGCAATGATCATGTAGCTACCATGTACAGGTCACGTGAATGATCATACACCCATCAGGTGACTGATCATGCACTGATCACGTGGCTATCATGCACGGATCACGAGACTGATCATGCACTGTTCACGCCTATATCATGCACTGATCACATGACTGTCCATGCACTGATCACGTGATGATCATACACTAATCTTGTGACAGATCATGCACTGATCACGTGGCTGATCATGCACTGATACCTGACTGAGCATGGACTGATCACATGACTATCATGTAGTGATCACGTGACTTAATGGCGCTGATCATGTGACTGATCATGCGCTGATCATGTTTGCTATCATACACTGATCATGTGCCTCTGGAGGCAATAAACAAAGAGCTGAGTAGGCACGAATCAAACAGTCAGCAGGCAATAATCATGGAACTCAGGTGTGAGGAATCATGCTGCTCAGCTGGCAATAATCAAGCAGTTGAGCAGGCAGGAATTACGCAGCACAGCTGGCAATTGTCAAGCAGATGACAGGCAGGAATCGTGCAGCTCAGCTGGCAATTGTCAAGCAGATGAGCAGACAGTAATCACGCAGCTCAGCAGGCCCAGATCACGTGACTGAGCATGCACTGTTCACGTGGCTGATCATACACTGATCACGTGATGATCATGCACTGATCACTTGGATATCATGCACTGATCACGTGGTTGATCATACACTGTTCACGTGTCTGACCATGCACTGATCACGGCTGATCATACACTGCTCACGAACTGATCATGCACTGATCACGTGGCTATCATGCACTGAATACGTGGCTGAACATGCACTGTTCACGTGGCTGATCACACACCTGTCACGTGACATATCATGCACTGATCACGTGGCACTCATGCACTGATCACGTGGCTGATCATACTCTGCTCACGTGAACTCATGCACACATCACGTGGCTATCATGCACTGCTCACGTGGCTCATGGAATGATCACGTAGCAACCATATACCGGTAACGTGACTGATCATGCAAAGATCACGAAATGATCATGCACTGTTCACGTGATTGATCATGTACTGATCACGTGACTGATCATGCACTGACCACGTGGCTATCATGCTCTGCTCACGTGGCTGATCATGCAACGATCACGTAGCAACCATGTACTGGTCACGTGACTGATCATGCACTGATCACGAATTGATCCTGCACTGATCACGCGGCTGATCATGCACTGATCACGTGGCTGATCACATGTATGTGACTGATCATGCACTGATCACGTGGCTCTCATGCACTGACCACGCGTCATGCACTGATCACGTGGATATCGTGCACTGATCACGTGGCTGATCACACACGTATCACGATCTGATCATGCACTGATCACGTGGCTATCATGCACTGATCACGTGGCTATCATGCACTGATCACGTGGCTGATCAGGCAATGATCACGTAGCTATCATGCACTGGTCACGTAACTGATCATGCACTGATCACGTGGCTGATCATGCACTGATCACGTGGCTATCATGCACTGATCACGTGGCTGGTCATACACTGATCACGTGCCTGATCATGCACTGATCACGTGGCTGATCATGCACTGATCACGTGACTGATCATGCACTGATCACGTGTCTGATCATGCACTGATCACGTGGCTATCATGCACTGCTCACGTGGCTGATCATGCAATGATCACGCAGCTACCATGTACTGGTCATGACTGATCATGCACTGATCACGTAACTGATCATGCACTGATCACGTGGCTATCATGCACTATCACGCTGATCATGCACTGATCATGTAGCTACCATGCACTGGTCACGTGAATGATCATACACCCATCACGTGACTGATCATGCACTGATCACGTGGCTATCATGCACTGATCACGTGACTGATCATGCACTGCTCACGTCTATATCATGCACTGATCACGTGACTGCCCGTGCACTGATCACGTGGCTGATCATGCACTGATCTTGTGACAGATCATGCACTGATCACGTGGCTGATCATGCACTGATCACGTGACTGATCATGCACTGATCACGGCTATCATGCACTGATCACGTGACTGATCATGCACTGTTCACGTGGCTGATCATGCACTGATCACGTGACTGATCATGCACTGATCACGTGACTGATCATGCACTGATCATGGCTATCATGCACTGATCACTCATTGACATGCACTGATCACGCATTGATCATACACTGATCACGTAACTGATCATGCACTGATCACGTGGCTATCATGCACTGATCACGTGGCTGAACATGCACTGTTCACGTGGCTGATCACACACCTGTCACGGACATATCATGCACTGATCACGTGGACTCATGCACTGATCACGTGGCTGATCATACTCTGCTCACGAACTCATGCACACATCACGTGGCTATCATGCACTGCTCACGTGGCTGGTCGTGCAATGATCACGTAGCAACCATATACTGGTAACGTGACTGATCATGCACTGATCACGAATGATCATGCACTGTTCACGTGACTGATCATGTACTGATCACGTGACTGATCATGCACTGACCACGTGGCTATCATGCTCTGCTCACGTGGCTGATCATGCAACGATCACGTGGCAACCATGTACTGGTCACGTGGACTGATCATGCACTGATCACGTAATTGATCCTGCACTGATCACGTGGCTCATCATGCACTGATCACGTGGCTGATCACACATGTATCACGTGACTGATCATGCACTGATCACGTGGCTATCATGCACTGATCACGTGGCTGTCATGCACTGATCACGTGGATATCATGCACTGATCACGTGGCTGATCATGCACTGATCACATGACTGATCATGCACTGATCACGTGGCTATCATGCACTGATCACGCTTATCATGCACTGATCACGTGGCTGATCAGGCAATGATCACGAGCTACCATGTACTGGTCACGTGACTGATCATGCACTGATCACGTAATTGATCATGCACTGATCACGTGGCTGATCATGCACTGATCACGTGGCTGATCATACACTGATCACGTAACTGATCATGCACTGATCACGTGACTGATCATGCACTGATCACGTGGCTATCATGCACTGATCACTTGGCTGACATACACTGATCACGTGCCTGGTCATGCACTGATCACGTGGCTGATCATGCACTGATCACGTGACTGATCATGCACTGATCACGTGACGATCATGCACTGATCACGTGATCATGCACTGCTCACGTGGCTGATCATGCACTGATCACGCAGCTACCATGTCACTGCTCACGTGACTGATCATGCACTGATCACGTGACTGATCATGCAGTGATCACGTGGCTATCATGCACTACTCACGTGGCTGATCATGCAATGATCATGTAGCTACCATGTACAGGTCACGTGAATGATCATACACCCATCAGGTGACTGATCATGCACTGATCACGTGGCTATCATGCACTGATCACGTGACTGATCATGCACTGTTCACGTCTATATCATGCACTGATCACATGACTGCCCGTGCACTGATCACGTGGATGATCATACACTAATCTTGTGACAGATCATGCACTGATCACGTGGCTGATCATGCACTGATACCGTGACTGAGCATGGACTGATCACATGACTATCATGTAGTGATCACGTGACTTAATGGCGCTGATCATGTGACTGATCATGCGCTGATCATGTTTGCTATCATACACTGATCATGTGCCTCTGGAGGCAATAAACAAAGAGCTGAGTAGGCACGAATCAAACAGTCAGCAGGCAATAATCATGGAACTCAGGTGTGAGGAATCATGCTGCTCAGCTGGCAATAATCAAGCAGCTGAGCAGGCAGGAATTACGCAGCACAGCTGGCAATTGTCAAGCAGATGACAGGCAGGAATCGTGCAGCTCAGCTGGCAATTGTCAAGCAGATGAGCAGACAGTAATCACGCAGCTCAGCAGGCCCAGATCACGTGACTGAGCATGCACTGTTCACGTGGCTGATCATACACTGATCACGTGATGATCATGCACTGATCACTTGGATATCATGCACTGATCACGTGGCTGATCATACACTGTCACGCATCATGCACTGATCACGTGTCTGACCATGCACTGATCACGGCTGATCATACACTGCTCACGTAACTGATCATGCACTGATCACGTGGCTATCATGCACTGATCACGTGGCTGAACATGCACTGTTCACGTGGCTGATCACACACCTGTCACGTGACATATCATGCACTGATCACGGGCACTCATGCACTGATCACGTGGCTGATCATACTCTGCTCACGTAACTCATGCACACATCACGTGGCTATCATGCACTGCTCACGTGGCTCGTCATGGAATGATCACGTAGCAACCATATACTGGTAACGTGACTGATCATGCAAAGATCACGAATGATCATGCACTGTTCACGTGACTGATCATGTACTGATCACGGACTGATCATGCACTGACCACGTGGCTATCATGCTCTGCTCACGTGGCTGATCATGCAACGATCACGTAGCAACCATGTACTGTCACGTGACTGATCATGCACTGATCACGAATTGATCCTGCACTGATCACGTGGCTCATCATGCACTGATCACGTGGCTGATCACACATGTATCACGTGACTGATCATGCACTGATCACGTGGCTCTCATGCACTGATCACGTGGCTGTCATGCACTGATCACGTGATATCATGCACTGATCACGTGGCTGATCACACACGCATCACATGACTGATCATGCACTGATCACGTGGCTATCATGCACTGATCACGTGGCTATCATGCACTGATCACGTGGCTGATCAGGCAATGATCACGTAGCTACCATGTACTGGTCACGTGACTGATCATGCACTGATCACGAATTGATCATGCACTGATCATGTGGCTGATCATGCACTGATCACGTGGCTGATCATACACTGATCACATAACTGATCATGCACTGATCACGTGACTGATCATGCACTGATCACGTGGCTATCATGCACTGATCACTTGGCTGACATACACTGATCACGTGCCTGGTCATGCACTGATCACGTGGCTGATCATGCACTGATCACGTGACTGATCATGCACTGATCTCGTGTCTGATCATGCACTGATCACGGCTATCATGCACTGCTCACGTGGCTGATCATGCCATGATCACGCACTACCATGTACTGGTCACATGACTGATCATGCACTGATCACGTGACTGATCATGCAGTGATCACGTGGCTATCATGAACTACTCACGTGGCTGATCATGCAATGATCATGTAGCTACCATGTACAGGTCACGTGAATGATCATACACCCATCAGGTGACTGATCATGCACTGATCACGTGGCTATCATGCACGGATCACGAGACTGATCATGCACTGTTCACGTCTATATCATGCACTGATCACATGACTGCCCGTGCACTGATCACGTGGATGTTCATACACTAATCTTGTGACAGATCATGCACTGATCACGTGGCTGATCATGCACTGATACCGTGACTGAGCATGGACTGATCACATGACTATCATGTAGTGATCACGTGACTTAATGGCGCTGATCATGTGACTGATCATGCGCTGATCATGTTTGCTATCATACACTGATCATGTGCCTCTGGAGGCAATAAAGAGCTGAGTAGGCACGAATCAAACAGTCAGCAGGCAATAATCATGGAACTCAGGTGTGAGGAATCATGCTGCTCAGCTGGCAATAATCAAGCAGCTGAGCAGGCAGGAATTACGCAGCACAGCTGGCAATTGTCAAGCAGATGACAGGCAGGAATCGTGCAGCTCAGCTGGCAATTGTCAAGCAGATGAGCAGACAGTAATCACGCAGCTCAGCAGGCCCAGATCACGTGACTGAGCATGCACTGTCCACGTGGCTGATCATACACTGATCACGTGATGATCATGCACTGATCACTTGGATATCATGCACTGATCATGGCTGATGACATGCACTGTTCACGTGTCTGACCATGCACTGATCACGTGGCTGATCATACACTGCTCACGTAACTGATCATGCACTGATCACGTGGCTATCATGCACTGATCACGTGGCTGAACATGCACTGTTCACGTGGCTGATCACACACCGTCACGTGACATATCATGCACTGATCACGTGGCACTCATGCACTGATCACGTGGCTGATCATACTCTGCCCACGAATCTCATGCACACATCACGTGGCTATCATGCACTGCTCACGTGGCTCTCATGGAATGATCACGTAGCAACCATATACTGGTAACGTGACTGATCATGCACAGATCACGTAAATGATCATGCACTGTTCACGTGACTGATCATGTACTGATCACGCGACTGATCATGCACTGACCACGTGGCTATCATGCTCTGCTCACGTGGCTGATCATGCAACGATCACGAGCAACCATGTACTGGTCACGTGACTGATCATGCACTGATCACGAATTGATCCTGCACTGATCACGTGGCTTATCATGCACTGATCACGTGGCTGATCACACATGTATCACGTGACTGATCATGCACTGATCCCGTGGCTCTATGCACTGATCACGTGGCTGATCATGCACTGATCACGTGGCTATCATGCACTGATCACGTGGCTGATCACACACGATCACATGACTGATCATGCACTGATCACGTGGCTATCATGCACTGATCACGTGGCTATCATGCACTGATCACGTGGCTGATCAGGCAATGATCACGAGCTACCATGTACTGGTCACTGACTGATCATGCACTGATCACGTAACTGATCATGCACTGATCACGTGGCTATCATGCACTGATCACGTGGCTGATCATGCACTGATCACGTGCCTGATCATGCACTGTTCACGTGATGATCATGCACTGATCACGTGACTGATCATGCACTGATCACGTCTGATCATGCACTGATCACGCGGCTGTCATGCACTGATCACGTGGCTGATCATGGACTGATCACGCGGCTATCATGTACTGGTAACATGATGATCATGCACTGATCACGTAACTGATCATGCAGTGATCACGTGACTATCATGCACTGCTCACGTGGCTGATCATGCACTGATCATGTAGCTACCATGTACTGGTCACGTGAATGATCATACACTGATCAGGTGACTGATCAAGCACTGATCACGTGGCTATCATGCACTGATCACGTGACTGATCATGCACTGTTCACGCCTATATCATGCACTGATCACATGACTGCCCATGCACTGATCACGTGGATGATCATACACTAATCGTGACAGATCATGCACTGATCACGTGGCTGATCATGCACTGATCACGTGACTGATCATGCACTGATCACGTGGCCTTGCACTGATCACGTGGATCATGCACTGATCACTACGGCTGATCACACTGATCACGTGACTGATCATGCACTGATCACGGACTGATCATGCACTGATCACGTGGCTGATCATGCACTGATTATGTGGCTGATCATACACTGATCACGTGGCTGGTCATGCACCGATCACGTGGCTGATCATGCACTGATCACGTGCTATCATGCACTGATCACGTGGC
Source organism: Bos javanicus (assembly GCF_032452875.1). Classification (NCBI taxonomy): domain Eukaryota; kingdom Metazoa; phylum Chordata; class Mammalia; order Artiodactyla; family Bovidae; genus Bos; species Bos javanicus. The sequence goes on from NW_026894929.1 coordinate 7,678, forward strand.
TGAACATGCACTGTTCACGTGGCTGATCACACACTGTCACGTGACATATCATGCACTGATCACGTGACTCATGCACTGATCACGTGGCTGATCATACTCTGCTCACGTAACTCATGCACACATCACGTGGCTATCATGCACTGATCACGTGGCTGATCATGCAATGATCAATAGCAACCATATACTGGTAACGGATGATCATGCACTGATCACGAACTGATCATGCACTGATCACGTGATGATCATGCACTGATCACGGACTGATCATGCACTGATCACGTGGCTATCATGCACTGATCACGTGGCTGATCATGCAACGATCACGTAGCAACCATGTACTGGTCACGTGACTGATCATGCACTGATCACGTAATTGATCATGCACTGATCACGTGGCTGATCATGCACTGATCACGTGGCTGATCACACATGTCACGTGACTGATCATGCACTGATCACGTGGCATCATGCACTGATCACGTGGCTGATCATGCACTGATCACGTGGATATCATGCACTGATCACGTGGCTGATCACACACGATCACATGACTGATCATGCACTGATCACGTGGCTATCATGCACTGATCACGTGGCTGATCATGCACTGATCACGTGACTGATCATGCACTGATCACGTAGCTATCATGCACTTGATCACGTGACTGATCATGCACTGATCACGTAACTGATCATGCACTGATCACGTGGCTGATCATGCACTGATCACGTGGCTGATCATGCACTGATCACATGACTGATCATGCACTGATCACGTGACTGATCATGCACTGATCACGTGGCTATCATGCACTGATCACGTGGCTGATCATGCACTGATCACGCGTTGATCATGCACTGATCACGTGACTGATCATGCACCGATCACGGACTGATCATGCACTGATCACGTGGCTGATCATGCACTGATCACGTGACTGATCATGCACTGATCACGTGACTGATCATGCACTGATCACTGGCTATCATGCACTGATCACGTGGCTGGATACACTGATCACGTGACTGATCATGCACTGATCACGTGGCTGATCATGCACTGATCACGTGACTGATCATGCACTGATCACGTGTCTGATCATGCACTGATCACGTGGCTATCATGCACTGCTCACGTGGCTGATCATGCCATGATCACGCACCTACCATGTACTGGTCACATGACTGATCATGCACTGATCACGTGATGATCATGCAGTGATCACGTGGCTATCATGAACTACTCACGTGGCTGATCATGCAATGATCATGTAGCTACCATGTACAGGTCACGTGAATGATCATACACCCATCAGGTGACTGATCATGCACTGATCACGTGGCTATCATGCACTGATCACGAGACTGATCATGCACTGTTCACGCCTATATCATGCACTGATCACATGACTGCCCATGCACTGATCACGTGGATGATCATACACTAATCTTCTGACAGATCATGCACTGATCACGTGGCTGATCATGCACTGATACCGTGACTGAGCATGGACTGATCACATGACTATCATGTAGTGATCACGTGACTTAATGGCACTGATCATGTGACTGATCATGCGCTGATCATGTTTGCTATCATACACTGATCATGTGCCTCTGGAGGCAATAAACAAAGAGCTGAGTAGGCACGAATCAAACAGTCAGCAGGCAATAATCATGGAACTCAGGTGTGAGGAATCATGCTGCTCAGCTGGCATAATCAAGCAGCTGAGCAGGCAGGAATTACGCAGCACAGCTGGCATTGTCAAGCAGATGACAGGCAGGAATCGTGCAGCTCAGCTGGCAATTGTCAAGCAGATGAGCAGACAGTAATCACGCAGCTCAGCGGGCCCAGATCACGTGACTGAGCATGCACTGGTCACGTGGCTGATCATACACTGATCACGTGATGATCATGCACTGATCACTTGGATATCATGCACTGATCACGTGACTGATCATGCACTGATCTCGTGTCTATCATGCACTGATCACGTGGCTGATCATGCACTGATCACGTGGCTGATCATACACTGATCACGTAACTGATCATGCACTGATCACGTGGCTGATCATGCACTGATCACGTGGCTGATCATGCACTGATCACGTGGCTATCATGCACTGATCACGTGGCTGATCATGCAACGATCACGAGCAACCATGTACTGGTCACGTGATGATCATGCACTGATCACGAATTGATCCTGCACTGATCACGTGGCTCATCATGCACTGATCACGTGGCTGATCACACATGTATCACGTGACTGATCATGCACTGATCACGTGGCTCTCATGCACTGATCACGTGGCTGATCATGCACTGATCACGTGGATATCATGCACTGATCACGTGGCTGATCACACACGATCACATGACTGATCATACTGATCACGGCTGATCATGCACTGATCACGCTGGCTATCATGCACTGATCACGTGGCTGATCATGCACTGATCAGCATAGCCATGTACTGGTCACGTGACTGATCATGCACTGATCACGTGATTGATCATGCACTGATCACGTGGCTGATCATGCACTGATCACGTGGCTGATCATGCACTGATCACATGACTGATCATGCACTGATCACGTGACTGATCATGCACTGATCACGTGGCTATCATGCACTGATCACGTGGCTGATCATACACTGATCACGGCTGGTCATGCACTGATCACGCAATGATCATGCACTGATCACGTGACTGATCATGCACTGATCACGTGGCTGATCATACTCTGCTCACGTAACACATGCACACATCACGTGGCTATCATGCACTGCTCACGTGGCTCGTCATGCAATGATCACGTAGCAACCATATACTGGTCACGTGACTGATCATGCAAAGATCACGTAAATGATCATGCACTGTCACGTGACTGATCATGTACTGATCACGTGACTGATCATGCACTGACCACGTGCATCATGCACTGCTCACGTGGCTGATCATGCAACCATCACGTAGCAACCATGTACTGGTCACGCGACTGATCATGCACTGATCACGAATTGATCCTGCACTGATCACGTGGCTCATCATGCACTGATCACGTGGCTGATCACACATGTATCACGTGACTGATCATGCACTGATCACGTGGCCCTCATGCACTGATCACGTGGCTGATCATGCACTGATCACGTGATATCATGCACTGATCACGTGGCTGATCACACACGTATCACATGACTGATCATGCACTGATCACGTGGCTATCATGCACTGATCACGTGGCTATCATGCACTGATCATGTGGCTGATCAGGCAATGATCACGAGCTACCATGTACTGGTCACGTGACTGATCATGCACTGATCACGTATTTGATCATGCACTGATCATGTGGCTGATCATGCACTGATCACGCTGATCATACACTGATCACATAACTGATCATGCAATGATCACGTGATGATCATGCACTGATCACGTGGCTATCATGCACTGATCACTTGGCTGGACATACACTGATCACGTGCTGGTCATGCACTGATCACGTGGCTGATCATGCACTGATCACGTGACTGATCATGCACTGATCTCGTGTCTGATCATGCACTGATCACGTGGCTATCATGCACTGCTCACGTGGCTGATCATGCCATGATCACGCAGCTACCATGTACTGGTCACATGACTGATCATGCACTGATCACGTGACTGATCATGCAGTGATCACGTGGCTATCATGCACTACTCACGTGGCTGATCATGCAATGATCATGTAGCTACCATGTACAGGTCACGTGAATGATCATACACCCATCAGGTGACTGATCATGCACTGATCACGTGGCTATCATGCACGGATCACGAGACTGATCATGCACTGTTCACGCCTATATCATGCACTGATCACATGACTGCCCGTGCACTGATCACGCGGATGATCATACACTAATCTTGTGAAGATCATGCATTGATCACGTGGCTGATCATGCACTGATACCGTGACTGAGCATGGACTGATCACATGACTATCATGCAGTGATCACGTGACTTAATGGCGCTGATCATGTCACTGATCATGCGCTGATCATGTTTGCTATCATACACTGATCATGTGCCTCTGGAGGCAATAAACAAAGAGCTGAGTAGGCAGGAATCAAACAGTCAGCAGGCAATAATCATGGAACTCAGGTGTGAGGAATCATACTGCTCAGCTGGCAATAATCAAGCAGCTGAGCAGGCAGGAATTACGCAGCACAGCTGGCAATTGTCAAGCAGATGACAGGCAGGAATCGTGCAGCTCAGCTGGCAATTGTCAAGCAGATGAGCAGACAGTAATCACGCAGCTCAGCAGGCCCAGATCACGTGACTGAGCATGCACTGTTCACGTGGCTGATCATACACTGATCACGTGATGATCATGCACTGATCACTTGGATATCATGGACTGATCACGTGGCTGATCATACACTGTTCACGTGTCTGACCATGCACTGATCACGTGGCTGATCATACACTGATCACGTGGCTATCATGCACTGATCACGTGGCTGAACATGCACTGTTCACGTGGCTGATCATACACTGTCACGTGACATATCATGCACTGATCACGCAGCACTCATGCACTGATCACGTGGCTGATCATACTCTGCTCACGTCACTCATGCACACATCACGTGGCTATCATGCACTGCTCACGTGGCTCGTCATGGAATGATCACGTAGCAACCATATACTGCACGTGACTGATCATGCAAAGATCACGTAAATGATCATGCACTGTTCACGTGATGATCATGTACTGATCACGTGACTGATCATGCACTGACCACGTGGCTATCATGCTCTGCTCACGTGGCTGATCATGCAACGATCACGTAGCAACCATGTACTGGTCACGTGACTGATCATGCACTGATCACGTAATTGATCCTGCACTGATCACGTGGCTATCATGCACTGATCACGTGGCTGATCACACATGTATCACGTGACTGATCATGCACTGATCACGTGGCTTTCATGCACTGATCACGTGGCTGCATGCACTGATCACGTGGATATCATGCACTGATCACGTGGCTGATCACACACGTATCACATGACTGATCATGCACTGATCACGTGGCTATCATGCACTGATCACGGCTATCATGCACTGATCATGTGGCTGATCAGGCAATGATCACGTAGCTACCATGTACTGGTCACGGACTGATCATGCACTGATCACGAATTGATCATGCACTGATCATGTGGCTGATCATGCACTGATCACGTGGCTGATCATACACTGATCACATAACGGATCATGCACTGATCACGTGATGATCATGCACTGATCACGGCTATCATGCACTGATCACTGGCTGGACATACACTGATCACGTGCCTGGATGCACTGATCACGTGGCTGATCATGCACTGATCACGTGACTGATCATGCACTGATCTCGTGTCTGATCATGCACTGATCACGTGGCTATCATGCACTGCTCACGTGGCTGATCATGCCATGATCACGCACCTACCATGTACTGGTCACATGACTGATCATGCACTGATCACGTGACTGATCATGCAGTGATCACGTGGCTATCATGAACTACTCACGTGGCTGATCATGCAATGATCATGTAGCTACCATGTACAGGTCACGTGAATGATCATACACCCATCAGGTGACTGATCATGCACTGATCACGTGGCTATCATGCACTGATCACGAGACTGATCATGCACTGTTCACGTCTATATCATGCACTGATCACATGACTGCCCGTGCACTGATCACGTGGATGATCATACACTAATCTTGTGACAGATCATGCACTGATCACGTGGCTGATCATGCACTGATACCGTGACTGAGCATGGACTGATCACATGACTCATGTAGTGATCACGTGACTTAATGGCGCTGATCATGTGACTGATCATGCACTGATCATGTTTGCTATCATACACTGATCATGTGCCTCTGGAGGCAATAAACAAAGAGCTGAGTAGGCACGAATCAAACAGTCAGCAGGCAATAATCATGGAACTCAGGTGTGAGGAATCATGCTGCTCAGCTGGCAATAATCAAGCAGCTGAGCAGGCAGGAATTACGCAGCACAGCTGGCAATTGTCAAGCAGATGACAGGCAGGAATCGTGCAGCTCAGCTGGAAATTGTCAAGCAGATGAGCAGACAGTAATCACGCAGCTCAGCAGGCCCAGATCACGTGACTGAGCATGCACTGTTCACGTGGCTGATCATACACTGATCACGTGATGATCATGCACTGATCACTTGGATATCATGCACTGATCACGTGGCTGATCATACACTGTTCACGTGTCTGACCATGCACTGATCACGTGGCTGATCATACACTGATCACGTGGCTATCATGCACTGATCACGTGGCTGAACATGCACTGTTCACGTGGCTGATCACACACCTGTCACGTGACATATCATGCACTGATCACGTGGCACTCATGCACTGATCACGTGGCTGATCATACTCTGCTCACGTAACTCATGCACACATCACGTGGCTATCATGCACTGCTCACGTGGCTCATCATGGAATGATCACGTAGCAACCATATAATGGTAACGTGACTGAACATGCAAAGATCACGTAAATGATCATGCACTGTTCACATGACTGATCATGTACTGATCACGTGACTGATCATGCACTGACCACGTGGCTATCATGCTCTGCTCACGTGGCTGATCATGCAATGATCACGTAGCAACCATGTACTGGTCACGTGACTGATCATGCACTGATCACGTAATTGATCCTGCACTGATCACGTGGCTCATCATGCACTGATCACGTGGCTGATCACACATGTATCACGTGACTGATCATGCACTGATCACGTGGCTCCTCATGCACTGATCACGTGGATATCATGCACTGATCACGTGGCTGATCACACACGTATCACATGACTGATCATGCACTGATCACGTGGCTATCATGCACTGATCACGTGGCTATCATGCACTGATCATGTGGCTGATCAGGCAATGATCACGTAGCTATCATGTACTGGTCACGTGACTGATCATGCACTGATCACGATGATCATGCACTGATCACGTGGCTGATCATGCACTGATCACGTGGCTGATCATACACTGATCACATAACTGATCATGCACTGATCACGTGACTGATCATGCACTGATCACGTACATGGTGCACTGATCACGTGGCTGATCAGGCAATGATCACGGAGCTACCATGTACTGGTCACGTGACTGATCATGCACTGATCACGTAATTGATCATGCACTGATCATGTGGCTGATCATGCACTGATCACGTGGCTGATCATGCACTGATCACGTGGCTATCATGCACTGATCATGTGGCTGATCAGGCAATGATCACGTAGCTACCATGTACTGGTCACGGACTGATCATGCACTGATCACGTAATTGATCATGCACTGATCATGTGGCTGATCATGCACTGATCACGTGGCTGATCATACACTGATCACATAACTGATCATGCACTGATCACGAGACTGATCATGCACTGTTCACGTCTATATCATGCACTGATCACATGACTGCCCGTGCACTGATCACGTGGATGATCATACACTAATCTTGTGACAGATCATGCACTGATCACGTGGCTGATCATGCACTGATACCGTGACTGAGCATGGACTGATCACATGACTATCATGTAGTGATCACGTGACTTAATGGCGCTGATCATGTGACTGATCATGCGCTGATCATGTTTGCTATCATACACTGATCATGTGCCTCTGGAGGCAATAAACAAAGAGCTGAGTAGGCACAAATCAAACAGTCAGCAGGCAATAATCATGGAACACAGGTGTGAGGAATCATGCTGCTCAGCTGGCAATAATCAAGCAGCTGAGCAGGCAGGAATCACGCAGCACAGCTGGCAATTGTCAAGCAGATGACAGGCAGGAATCGTGCAGCTCAGCTGGCAATTGTCAACAGATGAGCAGACAGTAATCACGCAGCTCAGCAGGACCAGATCACGTGACTGAGCATGCACTGTTCACGTGGCTGATCATGTATTGATCACGTGACTGATCATGCACTGACCACGTGGCTATCATGCTCTGCTCACGTGGCTGATCATGCAACGATCACGTAGCAACCATGTACTGGTCACGTGACTGATCATGCACTGATCAATTGATCCTGCACTGATCACGTGGCTCATCATGCACTGATCACGTGGCTGATCACACATGTATCACGTGACTGATCATGCACTGATCCCGTGGCTCTTATGCACTGATCACGTGGCTGTCATGCACTGATCACGTGGATATCATGCACTGATCATGGCTGATCACACACGTATCACATGACTGATCATGCACTGATCACGTGGCTATCATGCACTGATCACGTGGCTATCATGCACTGATCACGTGGCTTAACAGGCAATGATCACGTAGCTACCATGTACTGGTCACGTAACTGATCATGCACTGAGCACGTAATTGATCATGCACTGATCATGTGGCTGATCATGCACTGATCACGTGGCTGATCATACACTGATCACATAACTGATCATGCACTGATCACGTGACTGATCATGCACTGATCACGTGGCTATCATGCACTGATCACTTGGCTGAACATACACTGATCACGTGCCTGGTCATGCACTGATCACGTGGCTGATCATGCACTGATCACGTGACTGACATGCACTGATCTCATGTCTGATCATGCACTGATCACGTGGCTATCATGCACTGCTCACGTGGCTGATCATGCCATGATCACGAGCTACCATGTACTGGTCACCTGACTGATCATGCACTGATCACGTGACTGATCATGCAGTGATCACGTGGCTATCATGAACTACTCACGTGGCTGATCATGCAATGATCATGTAGCTACCATGTACAGGTCACGTGAATGATCATACACCCATCAGGTGACTGATCATGCACTGATCACGTGGCTATCATGCACTGATCACGAGACTGATCATGCACTGTTCACGTCTATATCATGCACTGATCACATGACTGCCCGTGCACTGATCACGTGGATGATCATACACTAATCTTGTGACAGATCATGCACTGATCACGTGGCTGATCATGCACTGATACCGTGACTGAGCATGGACTGATCACATGACTATCATGTAGTGATCACGTGACTTAATGGCGCTGATCATGTGACTGATCATGCGCTGATCATGTTTGCTATCATACACTGATCATGTGCCTCTGGAGGCAATAAACAAAGAGCTGAGTAGGCACGAATCAAACAGTCAGCAGGCAATAATCATGGAACTCAGGTGTGAGGAATCATGCTGCTCAGCTGGCAATAATCAAGCAGCTGAGCAGGCAGGAATTACGCAGCACAGCTGGCAATTGTCAAGCAGATGACAGGCAGGAATCGTGCAGCTCAGCTGGCAATTGTCAAGCAGATGAGCAGACAGTAATCACGCAGCTCAGCAGGCCCAGATCACGTGACTGAGCATGCACTGTTCACGTGGCTGATCATACACTGATCACGTGATGATCATGCACTGATCACTTGGATATCATGCACTGATCACGTGGCTGATCATACACTGTTCACGTGTCTGACCATGCACTGATCACGTGGCTGATCATACACTGATCGCGTGGCTATCATGCACTGATCACGTGGCTGAACATGCACTGTTCACGTGGCGGATCACACACCTGTCACGTGACATATCATACACTGATCACGTGGCACTCATGCACTGATCACGTGGCTGATCATACTCTGCTCACGTAACTCATGCACACATCACGTGGCTATCATGCACTGCTCACGTGGCTCGTCATGGAATGATCACGTAGCAACCATATACTGTAACGTGACTGATCATGCAAAGATCACGTAAATGATCATGCACTGTTCACGTGACTGATCATGTACTGACCACGTGACTGATCATGCACTGACCACGTGGCTATCATGCACTGCTCACGCATCATGCACGATCACGTAGCAACCATGTACTGGTCACTTGACTGATCATGCACTGATCACGAATTGATCCTGCACTGATCACGTGCTGACTACTGATCACGTGGCTGATCATACATGTATCACGTGACTGATCGTGCACTGATCACGCGGGCTCTCATGCACTGATCACGTGGCTATCGTGCACTGATCACGTGGATATCATGCACTGATCACGTGGCTGATCACACACGTATCACATGACTGATCATGCACTGATCACGTGGCTGATCATGCACTGATCACGTGGCTATCATGCACTGATCATGTGGCTGATCAGGCAATGATCACGGAGCTACCATGTACTGATCACGCTGACTGATCATGCACTGATCACGTAATTGATCATGCACTGATCATGTGGCTGTTCATGCACTGATCACGTGGCTGATCATACACTGATCACATAACTGATCATGCACTGATCACGTGACTGATCATGCACTGATCACGTGGCTATCATGCACTGATCAAAGAGCTGGTAGGCACGCGAATCAAACAGTCAGCACTGCAAAATCAGGAACTCAGCTGTGAGGAATCATGCTGCTCAGCTGGCAATAATCAAGCAGCTGAGCAGGCAGAAATCGTGCAGCTCAACTGGTGTATCAAGCAGATGAGCAGACAGTAATCACGCAGCTCAGCAGGCCCTGATCACGTGACTGAGCATGCACTGTTCACGTGGCTGATCATACACTGATCACGTGATGATCATGTACTGATCACGTGGATATCATGCACTGATCGCGTGGCTGATCGCACTATTCACGTGTCTGACATGCACTGATCACGTGGCTGATCATACACTGCTCACGTAACTGATCATGCACTGATCACGTGGCTATCATGCACTGATCACGTGGCTGATCATGCACTGATCACGTGGCTGATCACACACCTGTCACGTGACATATCATGCACTGATCACGTGGCACTCATGCACTGATCACGTGGCTGATCATACACTGATCACGTAACTCATGCACACATCACGTGGCTATCATGCACTGATCACGTGGCTGATCATGGAATGATCACGTAGCTACCATATACTGGTCACGTGACTGATCATGCACTGATCACGTAATTGATCATGCACTGATCACGTGACTGATCATGCACTGATCACGTGGCTGATCATGCACTGATCACGTGGCTATCATGCACTGCTCACGTGGCTGATCATGCGATCATAGCTACCATGTACTGGTCACGTGACTGATCATGCACTGATCACGTAATTGATCATGCACTGATCACGTGGCTATCATGCACTGATCACGTGGCTGATCACATGATCACGTGACTGATCATGCACTGATCACGTGGCTGATCATGCACTGATCACGTGGCTGATCATGCACTGATCACGTGGCTATCATGCACTGATCACGTGACTGATCATGCACTGTTCACGTCTATATCATGCACTGATCACATGACTGCCATGCACTGATCACGTGGATGATCATACACTAATCTTGTGACAGATCATGCACTGATCACGTGGCTGATCATGCACTGATACCGTGACTGAGCATGGACTGATCACATGACTATCATGTAGTGATCACGTGACTTAATGGCGCTGATCATGTGACTGATCATGCGCTGATCATGTTTGCTATCATACTGATCATGTGCCTCTGGAGGCAATAAACAAAGAGCTGAGTAGGCACGAATCAAACAGTCAGCAGGCAATAATCATGGAACTCAGGTGTGAGGAATCATGCTGCTCAGCTGGCAATAATCAAGCAGCTGAGCAGGCAGGAATCGTGCAGCCCAGCTGGCAATTGTCAAGCAGATGACAGACAGTAATCACGCAGCTCAGCAGGCCCTGATCACGTGACTAGGCATGCACTGTTCACGTGGCTGATCATACACTGATCACGTGATGATCATGCACTGATCACTTGGATATCATGAACTGATCACGTGGCTGATCATACACTGTTCACGTGTCTGACCATGCACTGATCACGTGGCTGATCATGCACTGCTCACGTAACTGATCATGCACTGATCACGTGGCTATCATGCACTGATCACGTGGCTGAACATGCACTGTTCACGTGGCTGATCACACTCCTGTCACGTGACATATCATGCACTGATCACGTGGCACTCATGCACTGATCACGTGGCTGATCATACTCTGCTCACGTAACTCATGCACACATCACGTGGCTATCATGCACTGCTCACATGGCTCGTCATGGAATGATCACGTAGCAACCATATACTGGTCACGTGACTGATCATGCACTGATCACGTAAATGATCATGCACTGTTCACGTGACTGATGTACTGATCACGTGACTGATCATGCACTGATCACGTGGCTATCATGCACTGCTCACGTGGCTGATCATGCAACGATCCGTGGCAACCATGTACTGGTCACGTGACTGATCATGCACTGATCACGTAATTGATCCTGCACTGATCACGTGGCTCATCATGCACTGATCACGTGGCTGATCACACATGTATCACGTGACTGATCATGCACTGATCCGTGGCTCTCATGCACTGATCACGTGGCTGTCATGCACTGATCACGTGGATATCATGCACTGATCACGTGGCTGATCACACACGTATCACATGACTGATCATGCACTGATCACGTGGCTATCATGCACTGATCCGTGGCTATCATGCACTGATCACGTGGCTGATCATGCAATGATCACGTGGCTACCATGTACTGGTCACGTGACTGATCATGCACTGATCACGTAATTGATCATGCACTGATCATGTGGCTGATCATGCACTGATCACGTGGCTGATCATGCACTGATCACGTGGCTATCATGCACTGATCACGTGGCTGATCATGCACTGATCACGTGACTGATCATGCACTGATCACGTGGCTGATCATGCACTGATCACGTGCCTGATCATGCACTGATCACGTGGCTGATCATGCACTGATCACGTGACTGATCATGCACTGATCACGTGACTGATCATGCACTGATCACGTGGCTATCATGCACTGCTCACGTGGCTGATCATGCCATGATCACGCAGCTACCATGTACTGGTCACATGACTGATCATGCACTGATCACGTGACTGATCATGCAGTGATCACGTGGCTATCATGCACTACTCACGTGGCTGATCATGCAATGATCATGTAGCTACCATGTACAGGTCACGTGAATGATCATACACCCATCAGGTGACTGATCATGCACTGATCACGTGGCTATCATGCACTGATCACGAGACTGATCATGCACTGATCACGTCTATATCATGCACTGATCACATGACTGCCCATGCACTGATCACGTGGATGATCATACACTAATCTTGTGACAGATCATGCACTGATCACGTGGCTGATCATGCACTGATACCGTGACTGAGCATGGACTGATCACACGACTATCATGTAGTGATCACGTGACTTAATGGCGCTGATCATGTGACTGATCATGCGCTGATCATGTTTGCTATCATACACTGATCATGTGCCTCTGGAGGCAATAAACAAAGAGCTGAGTAGGCACGAATCAAACAGTCAGCAGGCAATAATCATGGAACTCAGGTGTGAGGAATCATGCTGCTCAGCTGGCAATAATCAAGCAGCTGAGCAGGCAGGAATTCGCAGCACAGCTGGCAATTGTCAAGCAGATGACAGGCAGGAATCGTGCAGCTCAGCTGGCAATTGTCAAGCAGATGAGCAGACAGTAATCACGCAGCTCAGCAGGCCCAGATCACGTGACTGAGCATGCATGTTCACGTGGCTGATCATGCACTGATCACGTGACTGATCATGCACTGATCACGTGGCTATCATGCACTGATCACGTGGCTGATCATGCACTGATCACGTGCTGCCATGCACTGATCACGTGACTGATCATGCACTGATCACGTAATTGATCATGCACTGATCACGTGGCTATCATGCACTGATCACGTGGCTGATCACACATATTGTCGTGACTGATCATGCACTGATCACGTGGCTCTCATGCACTGATCACGTGGCTGATCATGCACTGATCACGTGGCTATCATGCACTGATCACGTGGCTGATCACACCGCGTATCACATGACTGATCATGCACTGATCACGTGGCTATCATGCACTGATCACGTGGCTGATCATGCACTGATCACGTGGCTGATCATGCAATGATCACGTGAGCTATCATGTACTGGTCACGTGACTGATCATGCACTGATCACGTGATTGATCATGCACTGATCACGTGGCTGATCATGCACTGATCACGTGGCTGATCATGCACTGATCACGTAACTGATCATGCACTGATCACGTGACTGATCATGCACTGATCACGTGGCTATCATGCACTGATCACGTGGCTGATCATACACTGATCACGTGACTGATCATGCACTGATCACGTGGCTGATCATGCACTGATCACGTGACTGATCATGCACTGATCACGTGTCTGATCATGCACTGATCACGTGGCTATCATGCACTGATCACGTGGCTGATCATGCATGATCACGCAGCTACCATGTACTGGTCACATGACTGATCATGCACTGATCACGTGACTGATCATGCACTGATCACGTGGCTATCATGCACTACTCACGTGGCTGATCATGCAATGATCATGTAGCTACCATGTACAGGTCACGTGAATGATCATACACCCATCAGGTGACTGATCATGCACTGATCACGTGGCTATCATGCACTGATCACGAGACTGATCATGCACTGATCACGTCTATATCATGCACTGATCACATGACTGCCCATGCACTGATCACGTGGATGATCATACACTAATCATGTGACAGATCATGCACTGATCACGTGGCTGATCATGCACTGATACCGTGACTGAGCATGGACTGATCACATGACTATCATGTAGTGATCACGTGACTTAATGGCGCTGATCATGTGACTGATCATGCGCTGATCATGTTTGCTATCATACACTGATCATGTGCCTCTGGAGGCAATAAACAAAGAGCTGAGTAGGCACGATCAAACAGTCAGCAGGCAATAATCATGGAACTCAGCTGTGAGGAATCATGCTGCTCAGCTGGCAATAATCAAGCAGCTGAGCAGGCAGGAATTACGCAGCACAGCTGGCAATTGTCAAGCAGATGACAGGCAGGAATCGTGCAGCTCAGCTGGCAATTGTCAAGCAGATGAGCAGACAGTAATCACGCAGCTCAGCAGGCCCAGATCACGTGACTGATCATGCACTGTTCACGTGGCTGATCATACACTGATCACGTGATGATCATGCACTGATCACTTGGATATCATGCACTGATCACGTGGCTGATCATACACTGTTCACGTGTCTGACCATGCACTGATCACGTGGCTGATCATACACTGCTCACGTAACTGATCATGCACTGATCACGTGGCTATCATGCACTGATCACGTGGCTGATCATGCACTGATCACGTGACTGATCATGCACTGATCACGTGGCTCTCATGCACTGATCGTGGCTGATCGCACTGATCACGTGGCTGATCATGCACTGATCACGTGGCTATCATGCACTGATCACGTGGCTGATCACACTATCACATGACTGATCATGCACTGATCACGTGGCTGATCATGCACTGATCACGTGGCTATCATGCACTGATCACGTGGCTGATCATGCACTGATCACGTAGCTACCATGTACTGGTCACGTGACTGATCATGCACTGATCACGTAATTGATCATGCACTGATCACGTGGCTGATCATGCACTGATCACGTGGCTGATCATGCACTGATCACGTGGCTATCATGCACTGATCACGTGGCTGATCATGCACTGATCACGTGACTGATCATGCACTGATCACGTGGCTGATCATGCACTGATCACGTGGCTGATCATGCACTGATCACGTGGCTGATCATGCACTGATCACGTGACTGATCATGCACTGATCACGTGGCTGATCATGCACTGATCACGTGGCTATCATGCACTGCTCACGTGGCTGATCATGCATGATCACGCAGCTACCATGTACTGGTCACATGACTGATCATGCACTGATCACGTGACTGATCATGCAGTGATCACGTGGCTATCATGCACTACTCACGTGGCTGATCATGCAATGATCATGTAGCTACCATGTACAGGTCACGTGAATGATCATACACCCATCAGGTGACTGATCATGCACTGATCACGTGGCTATCATGCACTGATCACGAGACTGATCATGCACTGATCACGTCTATATCATGCACTGATCACGTGACTGCCCATGCACTGATCACGTGGATGATCATACACTAATCATGTGACAGATCATGCACTGATCACGTGGCTGATCATGCACTGATACGTGACTGAGCATGGACTGATCACATGACTATCATGTAGTGATCACGTGACTTAATGGCGCTGATCATGTGACTGATCATGCGCTGATCATGTTTGCTATCATACACTGATCATGTGCCTCTGGAGGCAATAAACAAAGAGCTGAGTAGGCACGAATCAAACAGTCAGCAGGCAATAATCATGGAACTCAGGTGTGAGGAATCATGCTGCTCAGCTGGCAATAATCAAGCAGCTGAGCAGGCAGGAATTACGCAGCACAGCTGGCAATTGTCAAGCAGATGACAGGCAGGAATCGTGCAGCTCAGCTGGCAATTGTCAAGCAGATGAGCAGACAGTAATCACGCAGCTCAGCAGGCCCAGATCACGTGACTGAGCATGCACTGTTCACGTGGCTGATCATACACTGATCACGTGACTGATCATGCACTGATCACGTGGCTATCATGCACTGATCACGTGGCTGATCATGCACTGATCACGTGCTGACCATGCACTGATCACGTGGCTGATCATGCACTGATCACGTAACTGATCATGCACTGATCACGTGGCTGATCATGCACTGATCACGTGGCTGATCACACATGTGTCACGTGACTGATCATGCACTGATCACGTGGCTATCATGCACTGATCACGTGGCTGATCATGCACTGATCACGTGGCTATCATGCTGATCACGTGGCTGATCACCTGCGTATCACATGACTGATCATGCACTGATCACGTGGCTGATCATGCACTGATCACGTGGCTATCATGCACTGATCACGTGGCTGATCATGCACTGATCACGTAGCTACTGGCATGTACTGATCACGTGGCTGATCATGCACTGATCACGTGACTGATCATGCACTGATCATGGCTGATCATGCACTGATCACGTGGCTGATCATGCACTGATCACGTGACTGATCATACACTGATCACGTGGCTGATCATGCACTGATCACGTGGCTGATCATGCACTGATCACGTGGCTGATCATGCACTGATCACGTGACTGATCATGCACTGATCACGTGACTGATCATGCACTGATCACGTGGCTATCATGCACTGATCACGTGGCTGATCATGCACTGATCACGAGCTACCATGTACTGGTCACATGACTGATCATGCACTGATCACGTGACTGATCATGCAGTGATCACGTGGCTATCATGCACTACTCACGTGGCTGATCATGCAATGATCATGTAGCTACCATGTACAGGTCACGTGAATGATCATACACCCATCAGGTGACTGATCATGCACTGATCACGTGGCTATCATGCACTGATCACGAGACTGATCATGCACTGATCACGTCTATATCATGCACTGATCACATGACTGCCCATGCACTGATCACGTGGATGATCATACACTAATCTTGTGACAGATCATGCACTGATCACGTGGCTGATCATGCACTGATACCGTGACTGAGCATGGACTGATCACATGACTATCATGTAGTGATCACGTGACTTAATGGCGCTGATCATGTGACTGATCATGCACTGATCATGTTTGCTATCATACACTGATCATGTGCCTCTGGAGGCAATAAACAAAGAGCTGAGTAGGCACGAATCAAACAGTCAGCAGGCAATAATCATGGAACTCAGGTGTGAGGAATCATGCTGCTCAGCTGGCAATAATCAAGCAGCTGAGCAGGCAGGAATTACGCAGCACAGCTGGCAATTGTCAAGCAGATGACAGGCAGGAATCGTGCAGCTCAGCTGGCAATTGTCAAGCAGATGAGCAGACAGTAATCACGCAGCTCAGCAGGCCCAGATCACGTGACTGAGCATGCACTGTTCACGTGGCTGATCATACACTGATCACGTGACTGATCATGCACTGATCACGTGGCTATCATGCACTGATCACGTGGCTGATCATGCACTGATCACGTGTCTGACCATGTACACTGATCACGTGGCTGATCATGCACTGATCACGTAACTGATCATGCACTGATCACGTGGCTGATCATGCACTGATCACGTGGCTGATCACACATGTGTCACGTGACTGATCATGCACTGATCACGTGGCTATCATGCACTGATCACGTGGCTGTCATGCACTGATCACGTGGCTATCATGCACTGATCACGTGGCTGATCACACTGCGTATCACATGACTGATCATGCACTGATCACGTGGCTGATCATGCACTGATCACGTGGCTATCATGCACTGATCACGTGGCTGATCATGCAATGATCACGTAGCTACCATGTACTGGTCACGTGACTGATCATGCACTGATCACGTAATTGATCATGCACTGATCACGTGGCTGATCATGCACTGATCACGTGGCTGATCATGCACTGATCACGTGGCTATCATGCACTGATCACGTGGCTGATCATGCACTGATCACGTGGCTGATCATGCACTGATCACGTGGCTGATCATGCACTGATCACGTGACTGATCATGCACTGATCACGTGACTGATCATGCACTGATCACGTGGCTATCATGCACTGATCACGTGGCTGATCATGCATGATCATGACTATCATGTACTGGTCACGTGACTGATCATGCACTGATCACGTGACTGATCATGCACTGATCACGTGGCTATCATGCACTACTCACGTGGCTGATCAGGCAATGATCATGTAGCTACCATGTACAGGTCACGTGAATGATCATACACTGATCAGGTGACTGATCATGCACTGATCACGTGGCTATCATGCACTGATCACGTGACTGATCATGCACTGATCCGCGTCTATATCATGCACTGATCACATGACTGCCATGCACTGATCACGTGGATGATCATACACTGATCATGCGATAGATCATGCACTGATCACGTGGCTGATCATGCACTGATCACGTAATTGATCATGCACTGATCACGTGGCTGATCATGCACTGATCACGTGGCTGATCACACATGATCACGTGACTGATCATGCACTGATCGTGGCTATCATGCACTGATCACGTGGCTATCATGCACTGATCACGTGACTGATCATGCACTGATCACGTGGCTGATCATGCACTATCACGTGACTGATCATGCACTGATCACGTGGCTATCATGCACTGATCACGTGGCTATCATGCACTGATCACGTGGCTGATCATGCACTGATCACGTGGCTATCATGCACTGATCACGTGACTGATCATGCTGATCACGTAATTGATCATGCACTGATCACGTGGCTGATCATGCACTGATCACGTGGCTGATCATGCACTGATCACGTGACTGATCATGCACTGATCACGTGGCTGATCATGCACTGATCACGTGGCTATCATGCACTGATCACGTGCTGATCATGCACTGATCACGTGGCTGATCATGCACTGATCACGTGGCTGATCATGCACTGATCACGTGCCTGATCATGCACTGATCACGTGGCTGATCATGCACTGATCACGTGACTGATCATGCACTGATCACGTGACTGATCATGCACTGATCACGTGGCTATCATGCACTGCTCACGTGGCTGATCATGCTGATCACGCAGCTACCATGTACTGGTCACATGACTGATCATGCACTGATCACGTGACTGATCATGCAGTGATCACGTGGCTATCATGCACTACTCACGTGGTTGATCATGCAATGATCATGTAGCTACCATGTACAGGTCACGTGAATGATCATACACCCATCAGGTGACTGATCATGCACTGATCACGTGGCTATCATGCACTGATCACGAGACTGATCATGCACTGATCACGTCTATATCATGCACTGATCACATGACTGCCCATGCACTGATCACGTGGATGATCATACACTAATCATGTGACAGATCATGCACTGATCACGTGGCTGATCATGCACTGATACCGTGACTGAGCATGGACTGATCACATGACTATCATGTAGTGATCACGTGACTTAATGGCGCTGATCATGTGACTGATCATGCGCTGATCATGTTTGCTATCATACACTGATCATGTGCCTCTGGAGGCAATAAACAAAGAGCTGAGTAGGCACGAATCAAACAGTCAGCAGGCAATAATCATGGAACTCAGGTGTGAGGAATCATGCTGCTCAGCTGGCAATAATCAAGCAGCTGAGCAGGCAGGAATTACGCAGCACAGCTGGCAATTGTCAAGCAGATGACAGGCAGGAATCGTGCAGCTCAGCTGGCAATTGTCAAGCAGATGAGCAGACAGTAATCACGCAGCTCAGCAGGCCCAGATCACGTGACTGAGCATGCACTGTTCACGTGGCTGATCATACACTGATCACGTGATGATCATGCACTGATCACTGGATATCATGCACTGATCACGTGGCTGATCATACACTGTTCACGTGTCTGACCATGCACTGATCACGTGGCTGATCATACACTGCTCACGTAACTGATCATGCACTGATCACGTGGCTATCATGCACTGATCACGTGGCTGAACATGCACTGTTCACGTGGCTGATCACACACCTGTCACGTGACATATCATGCACTGATCACGTGGCACTCATGCACTGATCACGTGGCTGATCATACTCTGCTCACGTAACTCATGCACACATCACGTGGCTATCATGCACTGCTCACGTGGCTGTCATGGAATGATCACGTAGCAACCATATACTGGTCACGTGACTGATCATGCACAGATCACGTAAATGATCATGCACTGATCACGTGACTGATCATGCACTGATCACGTGGCTGATCATGCATGATCACGTGACTGATCATGCACTGATCACGTGGCTCTCATGCTGATCACGTGGCTGATCATGCACTGATCACGTGGCTATCATGCACTGATCACGTGGCTGATCACACACGTATCACGTGACTGATCATGCACTGATCACGTGGCTATCATGCACTGATCACGTGGCTATCATGCACTGATCACGTGGCTTATCATGCACTGATCACATCTCCATGTACTGGTCATGTGATCATGCACATCACGTGACTGATCATGCACTGATCACGTGGCTGATCATGCACTGATCACGTGGCTGATCATGCACTGATCACGTAACTGATCATGCACTGATCACGTGACTGATCATGCACTGATCACGTGGCTATCATGCACTGATCACGTGGCTGATCATGCACTGATCACGTGCCTGATCATGCACTGATCACGTGGCTGATCATGCACTGATCACGTGACTGATCATGCACTGATCACGTGGCTGATCATGCACTGATCACGTGGCTGATCATGCACTGATCACGTGGCTGATCATGCACTGATCACGTGGCTATCATGCACTGATCACGTGGCTGATCATGCATGATCACGTAGCTACCATGCACTGATCACGTGACTGATCATGCACTGATCACGTGACTGATCATGCACTGATCACGTCTATATCATGCACTGATCACATGACTGCCCGTGCACTGATCACGTGGATGATCATACACTAATCTTGTGACAGATCATGCACTGATCACGTGGCTGATCATGCACTGATACCGTGACTGAGCATGGACTGATCACATGACTATCATGTAGTGATCACGTGACTTAATGGCGCTGATCATGTGACTGATCATGCGCTGATCATGTTTGCTATCATACACTGATCATGTGCCTCTGGAGGCAATAAACAAAGAGCTGAGTAGGCACGAATCAAACAGTCAGCAGGCAATAATCATGGAACTCAGGTGTGAGGAATCATGCTGCTCAGCTGGCAATAATCAAGCAGCTGAGCAGGCAGGAATTACGCAGCACAGCTGGCAATTGTCAAGCAGATGACAGGCAGGAATCGTGCAGCTCAGCTGGCAATTGTCAAGCAGATGAGCAGACAGTAATCACGCAGCTCAGCAGGCCCAGATCACGTGACTGAGCATGCACTGTTCACGTGGCTGATCATACACTGATCACGTGATGATCATGCACTGATCACTTGGATATCATGCACTGATCACGTGGCTGATCATACACTGTTCACGTGTCTGACCATGCACTGATCACGTGGCTGATCATACACTGCTCACGTAACTGATCATGCACTGATCACGTGGCTATCATGCACTGATCACGTGGCTGAACATGCACTGTTCACGTGGCTGATCACACACCTGTCACGTGACATATCATGCACTGATCACGTGGCACTCATGCACTGATCACGTGGCTGATCATACTCTGCTCACGTAACTGATCATGCACATCACGTGGCTATCATGCACTGATCACGTGGCTATCATGCACTGATCACGTGGCTGATCATGCACTGATCACGTGACTGATCATGCACTGATCACGTGGCTGATCATGCACTGATCACGTGACTGATCATGCACTGATCACGTGGCTGATCATGCACTGATCACGTGGCTGATCATGCACTGATCACGTGGCTGATCATGCACTGATCACGTGACTATCATGCACTGATCACGTGGCTCTCATGCACTGATCACGTGGCTGATCATGCACTGATCACGTATGTCACACATCACGTGGCTATCATGCACTGATCACGTGACTGATCATGCACTGATCACGTAGCAACCATATACTGGTCACGTGACTGATCATGCACTGATCACGTGGCTGATCATGCACTGATCACGTGACTGATCATGCACTGATCACGTGACTGATCATGCACTGATCACGTGGCTATCATGCACTGATCACGTGGCTGATCATGCACGATCACGTAACCATGTACTGGTCACGTGACTGATCATGCACTGATCACGTAATTGATCATGCACTGATCACGTGGCTGATCATGCACTGATCACGTGGCTGATCACACACTGATCACGTGACTGATCATGCACTGATCACGTGGCTATCATGCACTGATCACGTGGCTGTCATGCACTGATCACGTGGATATCATGCACTGATCACGTGGCTGATCATGCACTGATCACGTGACTGATCATGCACTGATCACGTGGCTGATCATGCACTGATCACGTGGCTATCATGCATGCACTGATCGTGGCTGATCATGCAATGATCACGTAGCTACCATGTACTGGTCACGTGACTGATCATGCACTGATCACGTGATTGATCATGCACTGATCACGTGGCTGATCATGCACTGATCACGTGGCTGATCATGCACTGATCACGTAACTGATCATGCACTGATCACGTGACTGATCATGCACTGATCACGTGGCTATCATGCACTGATCACGTGGCTGATCATGCACTGATCACGTGACTGTCATGCACTGATCACGTGGCTGATCATGCACTGATCACGTGACTGATCATGCACTGATCACGTGGCTGATCATGCACTGATCACGTGACTGATCATGCACTGATCACGTGACTGATCATGCACTGATCACGTGGCTATCATGCACTGATCACGTGGCTGATCATGCATGATCACGCAGCTACCATGTACTGTCACATGACTGATCATGCACTGATCACGTGACTGATCATGCACTGATCACGTGGCTATCATGCACTACTCACGTGGCTGATCATGCAATGATCTGTAGCTACCATGTACAGGTCACGTGAATGATCATACACCCATCAGGTGACTGATCATGCACTGATCACGTGGCTATCATGCACTGATCACGGACTGATCATGCACTGATCACGTCTATATCATGCACTGATCACATGACTGCCCATGCACTGATCACGTGGATGATCATACACTGATCACGTGACTGATCATGCACTGATCACGTGGCTGATCATGCACTGATACCGTGACTGAGCATGGACTGATCACATGACTATCATGTAGTGATCACGTGACTTAATGGCGCTGATCATGTGACTGATCATGCGCTGATCATGTTTGCTATCATACACTGATCATGTGCCTCTGGAGGCAATAAACAAAGAGCTGAGTAGGCATGAATCAAACAGTCAGCAGGCAATAATCATGGAACTCAGGTGTGAGGAATCATGCTGCTCAGCTGGCAATAATCAAGCAGCTGAGCAGGCAGGAATTACGCAGCACAGCTGGCAATTGTCAAGCAGATGACAGGCAGGAATCGTGCAGCTCAGCTGGCAATTGTCAAGCAGATGAGCAGACAGTAATCCAGCAGCAGCTCAGCAGGCCCAGATCACGTGACTGAGCATGCACTGTTCACGTGGCTGATCATACACTGATCACGTGATGATCATGCACTGATCACGTGGATATCATGCACTGATCACGTGGCTGATCATGCACTGTTCACGTGTCTGATCATGCACTGATCACGTGGCTGATCATGCACTGATCACGTTGATCATGCACTGATCACGTGGCTATCATGCACTGATCACGTGGCTGATCATGCACTGATCACGTGGCTGATCATACACTGTCACGTGACATATCATGCACTGATCACGTGGCACTCATGCACTGATCACGTGGCTGATCATACACTGATCACGTAACTGATCATGCACTGATCACGTGGCTGATCATGCACTGATCACGTGACTGATCATGCACTGATCACGTGGCTGATCATGCACTGATCACGTGACTGATCATGCACTGATCACGTGACTGATCATGCACTGATCACGTGGCTATCATGCACTGCTCACGTGGCTGATCATGCCATGATCACGCAGCTACCATGTACTGGTCACATGACTGATCATGCACTGATCACGTGACTGATCATGCAGTGATCACGTGGCTATCATGCACTACTCACGTGGCTGATCATGCAATGATCATGTAGCTACCATGTACAGGTCACGTGAATGATCATACACCCATCAGGTGACTGATCATGCACTGATCACGTGGCTATCATGCACTGATCACGAGACTGATCATGCACTGATCACGTCTATATCATGCACTGATCACATGACTGCCCATGCACTGATCACGTGGATGATCATACTAATCTTGTGACAGATCATGCACTGATCACGTGGCTGATCATGCACTGATACCGTGACTGAGCATGGACTGATCACATGACTATCATGTAGTGATCACGTGACTTAATGGCGCTGATCATGTGACTGATCATGCGCTGATCATGTTTGCTATCATACACTGATCATGTGCCTCTGGAGGCAATAAACAAAGAGCTGAGTAGGCACGAATCAAACAGTCAGCAGGCAATAATCATGGAACTCAGGTGTGAGGAATCATGCTGCTCAGCTGGCAATAATCAAGCAGCTGAGCAGGCAGGAATTACGCAGCACAGCTGGCAATTGTCAAGCAGATGACAGGCAGGAATCGTGCAGCTCAGCTGGCAATTGTCAAGCAGATGAGCAGACAGTAATCACGCAGCTCAGCAGGCCCAGATCACGTGACTGAGCATGCACTGTTCACGTGGCTGATCATACACTGATCACGTGATGATCATGCACTGATCACTTGGATATCATGCACTGATCACGTGGCTGATCATACACTGTTCACGTGTCTGACCATGCACTGATCACGTGGCTGATCATACACTGCTCACGTAACTGATCATGCACTGATCACGTGGCTATCATGCACTGATCACGTGGCTGAACATGCACTGTTCACGTGGCTGATCACACACCTGTCACGTGACATATCATGCACTGATCACGTGGCACTCATGCACTGATCACGTGGCTGATCATACTCTGCTCACGTAACTCATGCACACATCACGTGGCTATCATGCACTGCTCACGTGGCTGTCATGGAATGATCACGTAGCAACCATATACTGGTCACGTGACTGATCATGCACAGATCACGTAAATGATCATGCACTGTTCACGTGACTGATCATGTACTGATCACGTGACTGATCATGCACTGATCACGTGGCTATCATGCTCTGCTCAAGTGGCTGATCATGCAACGATCATGTAGCAACCATGTACAGGTCACGTGACTGATCATGCACTGATCACGTAACTGATCATGCACTGATCACGTGGCTCATCATGCACTGATCACGTGGCTGATCACACATGTATCACGTGACTGATCATGCACTGATCCGTGGCTCTCATGCACTGATCACGTGGCTGTCATGCACTGATCACGTGGATATCATGCACTGATCACGTGGCTGATCACACACGTATCACATGACTGATCATGCACTGATCACGTGGCTATCATGCACTGATCACGTGGCTATCATGCACTGATCACGTGGCTGATCATGCAATGATCACGTAGCTTCATGTACTGATCACGTGACTGATCATGCACTGATCACGTAATTGATCATGCACTGATCACGTGGCTGATCATGCACTGATCACGTGGCTGATCATACACTGATCACGTGACTGATCATGCACTGATCACGTGGCTGATCATGCACTGATCACGTGACTGATCATGCACTGATCACGTGTCTGATCATGCACTGATCACGTGGCTATCATGCACTGCTCCGTGGCTGATCATGCATGATCATGCAGCTACCATGTACTGGTCACATGACTGATCATGCACTGATCACGTGACTGATCATGCAGTGATCACGTGGCTATCATGCACTACTCACGTGGCTGATCATGCAATGATCATGTAGCTACCATGTACAGGTCACGTGAATGATCATACACCCATCAGGTGACTGATCATGCACTGATCACGTGGCTATCATGCACTGATCACGAGACTGATCATGCACTGTTCACGTCTATATCATGCACTGATCACATGACTGCCCGTGCACTGATCACGTGGATGATCATACACTAATCTTGTGACAGATCATGCACTGATCACGTGGCTGATCATGCACTGATACCGTGACTGAGCATGGACTGATCACATGACTATCATGTAGTGATCACGTGACTTAATGGCGCTGATCATGTGACTGATCATGCGCTGATCATGTTTGCTATCATACACTGATCATGTGCCTCTGGAGGCAATAAACAAAGAGCTGAGTAGGCACGAATCAAACAGTCAGCAGGCAATAATCATGGAACTCAGGTGTGAGGAATCATGCTGCTCAGCTGGCAATAATCAAGCAGCTGAGCAGGCAGGAATTACGCAGCACAGCTGGCAATTGTCAAGCAGATGACAGGCAGGAATCGTGCAGCTCAGCTGGCAATTGTCAAGCAGATGAGCAGACAGTAATCACGCAGCTCAGCAGGCCCAGATCACGTGACTGAGCATGCACTGTTCACGTGGCTGATCATACTGATCACGTGATGATCATGCACTGATCACGTGGATATCATGCACTGATCACGTGGCTGATCATACACTGTCACGTAACTGATCATGCACTGATCACGTGGCTATCATGCACTGATCACGTGGCTGATCATGCACTGTTCACGTGGCTGATCACACACCTGTCACGTGACATATCATGCACTGATCACGTGGCACTCATGCACTGATCACGTGGCTGATCATACTCTGCTCACGTAACTCATGCACACATCACGTGGCTATCATGCACTGCTCACGTGGCTGATCATGGAATGATCACGTAGCTACCATATACTGGTCACGTGACTGATCATGCACAGATCACGTAAATGATCATGCACTGTTCACGTGACTGATCATGTACTGATCACGTGACTGATCATGCACTGACCGTGGCTATCATGCTCTGCTCACGTGGCTGATCATGCAACGATCACGTAGCAACCATGTACTGGTCACGTGACTGATCATGCACTGATCACGTAATTGATCATGCACTGATCACGTGGCTCATCATGCACTGATCACGTGGCTGATCACACATGTATCACGTGACTGATCATGCACACATCGTGGCTCTCATGCACTGATCACGTGGCTGATCATGCACTGATCACGTGGCTATCATGCACTGATCACGTGGCTGATCATGCATGATCACGCAGCTACCATGCACTGATCACATGACTGATCATGCACTGATCACGTGACTGATCATGCACTGATCACGTGGCTATCATGCACTGATCACGTGGCTGATCATGCAATGATCATGTAGCTACCATGTACTGGTCACGTGACTGATCATGCACTGATCACGTGACTGATCATGCACTGATCACGTGGCTATCATGCACTGATCACGTGACTGATCATGCACTGATCACGTCTATATCATGCACTGATCACATGACTGATCATGCACTGATCACGTGGATGATCATGCACTGATCACGTGACTGATCATGCACTGATCACGTGGCTGATCATGCACTGATCACGTGACTGATCATGCACTGATCACGTGACTGATCATGCACTGATCACGTGGCTATCATGCACTGATCACGTGGCTGATCATGCACTGATCACGTGGCTATCATGCACTGATCACGTGGCTGATCATGCACTATCACATGACTGATCATGCACTGATCACGTGGCTATCATGCACTGATCACGTGGCTATCATGCACTGATCACGTGGCTGATCATGCAATGATCACGTAGCTACCATGTACTGTCACGTGACTGATCATGCACTGATCACGTAATTGATCATGCACTGATCACGTGGCTGATCATGCACTGATCACGTGGCTGATCATGCACTGATCACGTGACTGATCATGCACTGATCACGTGACTGATCATGCACTGATCACGTGGCTATCATGCACTGATCACGTGGCTGATCATGCACTGATCACGTGCTGATCATGCACTGATCACGTGGCTGATCATGCACTGATCACGTGACTGATCATGCACTGATCACGTGACTGATCATGCACTGATCACGTGGCTATCATGCACTGCTCACGTGGCTGATCATGCATGATCACGCAGCTACCATGTACTGGTCACGTGACTGATCATGCACTGATCACGTGACTGATCATGCACTGATCACGTGGCTATCATGCACTGATCACGTGGCTGATCATGCACTGATCACGTAGCTACCATGCACTGGTCACGTGACTGATCATGCACTGATCACGTGACTGATCATGCACTGATCACGTGGCTGATCATGCACTGATCACGTGACTGATCATGCACTGATCACGTCTATATCATGCACTGATCATGACTGATCATTTGCTATCATACACTGATCATGTGCCTCTGAAACAAACAAACAGAAGTAGGCACGAATCAAACAGTCAGCAGGCAATAATCATGGAACACAGGTGTGAGGAATCATGCTGCTCAGCTGGCAATAATCAAGCAGCTGAGCAGGCAGGAATTAGCAGCACAGCTGGCAATTGTCAAGCAGATGACAGGCAGGAATCGTGCAGCTCAGCTGGCAATTGTCAAGCAGATGAGCAGACAGTAATCATGGCTCAGCAGCCCAGATCACGTGACTGAGCATGCACTGTTCACGTGGCTGATCATACACTGATCACGTGATGATCATGCACTGATCACTTGGATATCATGCACTGATCACGTGGCTGATCATACACTGTTCACGTGTCTGACCATGCACTGATCACGTGGCTGATCATGCACTGATCACGTAACTGATCATGCACTGATCACGTGGCTATCATGCACTGATCACGTGGCTATCATGCACTGATCACGTGGCTGATCATGCACTGATCACGTGGCTGATCACACACTGTCACGTGACTATCATGCACTGATCACGTGGCACTCATGCACTGATCACGTGGCTGATCATACACTGCTCACGTAACTCATGCACACATCACGTGGCTATCATGCACTGCTCACGTGGCTGTCATGGAATGATCACGTAGCAACCATATACTGGTCACGTGACTGATCATGCACTGATCACGTAAATGATCATGCACTGATCACGTGACTGATCATGTACTGATCACGTGACTGATCATGCACTGATCACGTGGCTATCATGCACTGCTCACGTGGCTGATCATGCAACGATCATGTAGCATCCATGTACTGGTCACGTGACTGATCATGCACTGATCACGTAATTGATCATGCACTGATCACGTGGCTCATCATGCACTGATCACGTGGCTGATCACATGTATCACGTGACTGATCATGCACTGATCACGTGGCTGATCATGCACTGATCACGTGGCTGTCATGCACTGATCACGTGGATATCATGCACTGATCATGTGGCTGATCACACGTATCACATGACTGATCATGCACTGATCACGTGGCTATCATGCACTGTCACGTGGCTATCATGCACTGATCACGTGGCTGATCATGCAATGATCACGTAGCTACCATGCACTGATCACGTAACTGATCATGCACTGATCACGTGATTGATCATGCACTGATCACGTGGCTGATCATGCACTGATCACGTGGCTGATCATGCACTGATCACGTGGCTGATCATGCACTGATCACGTGGCTGATCATGCACTGATCACGTGATGATCATGCACTGATCACGTGGCTATCATGCACTGATCACGTGGCTGATCATGCACTGATCACGTGACTGATCATGCACTGATCACGTGGCTATCATGCACTGATCACGTGGCTGATCATGCACTGATCGCGTGCCTGATCATGCACTGATCACGTGGCTGATCATGCACTGATCACGTGACTGATCATGCACTGATCACGTGACTGATCATGCACTGATCACGTGGCTATCATGCACTGCTCACGTGGCTGATCATGCATGATCACGCAGCTACCATGTACTGGTCACATGACTGATCATGCACTGATCACGTGACTGATCATGCACTGATCACGTGGCTATCATGCACTACTCACGTGGCTGATCATGCAATGATCATGTAGCTACCATGTACAGGTCACGTGAATGATCATACACCCATCAGGTGACTGATCATGCACTGATCACGTGGCTATCATGCACTGATCACGTGACTGATCATGCACTGATCACGTCTATATCATGCACTGATCACATGACTGCCCATGCACTGATCACGTGGATGATCATACACTAATCTTGTGACAGATCATGCACTGATCACGTGGCTGATCATGCACTGATACCGTGACTGAGCATGGACTGATCACATGACTATCATGTAGTGATCACGTGACTTAATGGCGCTGATCATGTGACTGATCATGCGCTGATCATGTTTGCTATCATACACTGATCATGTGCCTCTGGAGGCAATAAACAAAGAGCTGAGTAGGCACGAATCAAACAGTCAGCAGGCAATAATCATGGAACACAGGTGTGAGGAATCATGCTGCTCAGCTGGCAATAATCAAGCAGCTGAGCAGGCAGGAATCGTGCAGCTCAGCTGGCAATTGTCAAGCAGATGAGCAGACAGTAATCACGCAGCTCAGCAGGCACTGATCACGTGACTGAGCATGCACTGTTCACGTGGCTGATCATGCACTGATCACGTGACTGATCATGCACTGATCGCGTGGCTATCATGCACTGATCACGTGGCTGATCAGGCAATGATCACGTGCTACCATGTACTGGTCACGTGACTGATCATGCACTGATCACGTAACTGATCATGCACTGATCACGTGGCTGATCATGCACTGATCACGTGGCTGATCATGCACTGATCACGTAACTGATCATGCACTGATCACGTGACTGATCATGCACTGATCACGTGGCTATCATGCACTGATCACGTGGCTGATCATGCACTGATCGCGTGCCTGATCATGCACTGATCACGTGGCTGATCATGCACTGATCACGTGGCTGATCATGCACTGATCACGTGGCTGATCATGCACTGATCACGTAGCTATCATGTACTGGTCACGTGAATGATCATGCACCCATCACGTGACTGATCATGCACTGATCACGTGGCTATCATGCACTGATCACGTGACTGATCATGCACTGATCACGTCTATATCATGCACTGATCACGTGACTGATCATGCACTGATCACGTGATGATCATACTGATCATGTGACTGATCATGCACTGATCACGTGGCTGATCATGCACTGATCACGTGACTGATCATGCACTGATCACGTGACTATCATGGTGATCACGTGACTTAATGCACTGATCATGTGACTGATCATGCACTGATCATGTTTGCTATCATACACTGATCATGTGCCTCTGGAGGCAATAAACAAAGAGCTGGTAGGCTGAATCAAACAGTCAGCAGGCAATAATCATGGAACACAGGTGTGAGGAATCATGCTGCTCAGCTGGCAATAATCAAGCAGCTGATCAGGCAGGAATCGTGCAGCTCAGCTGGCAATTGTCAAGCAGATGAGCAGACAGTAATCACGCAGCTCAGCAGGCACTGATCACGTGACTGATCATGCACTGATCACGTGGCTGATCATACACTGATCGCGTGATGATCATGCACTGATCACGTGGCTATCATGCACTGATCACGTGGCTGATCATGCACTGATCACGTGACTGATCATGCACTGATCACGTGGCTGATCATGCACTGATCACGTGGCTATCATGCACTGATCACGTGGCTGATCATGCATGATCACGTAGCTACCATGTACTGGTCACATGACTGATCATGCACTGATCACGTGACTGATCATGCACTGATCACGTGGCTATCATGCACTACTCACGTGGCTGATCATGCAATGATCATGTAGCTACCATGTACAGGTCACGTGAATGTTCATACACCCATCAGGTGACTGATCATGCACTGATCACGTGGCTATCATGCACTGATCACGTGACTGATCATGCACTGATCACGTCTATATCATGCACTGATCACATGACTGCCATGCACTGATCACGTGGATGATCATACACTAATCTTGTGACAGATCATGCACTGATCACGTGGCTGATCATGCACTGATACCGTGACTGAGCATGGACTGATCACATGACTATCATGTAGTGATCACGTGACTTAATGGCGCTGATCATGTGACTGATCATGCGCTGATCATGTTTGCTATCATACACTGATCATGTGCCTCTGGAGGCAATAAACAAAGAGCTGAGTAGGCACGAATCAAACAGTCAGCAGGCAATAATCATGGAACTCAGGTGTGAGGAATCATGCTGCTCAGCTGGCAATAATCAAGCAGCTGAGCAGGCAGGAATTACGCAGCACAGCTGGCAATTGTCAAGCAGATGACAGGCAGGAATCGTGCAGCTCAGCTGGCAATTGTCAAGCAGATGAGCAGACAGTAATCACGCAGCTCAGCAGGCCCAGATCACGTGACTGAGCATGCACTGTTCACGTGGCTGATCATACACTGATCACGTGATGATCATGCACTGATCACTGGATATCATGCACTGATCGCGTGGCTGATCATGCACTGTGGCTGATCGCACTGTCTGACCATGCTGATCTGATCACGTGGCTGATCATGATCATGCTCACGCATCTGATCATGCACTCATGCATCGTGGCTATCATGCACTGATCACGTGGCTGAACCATGCACTGTTCACGTGGCTGATCATGCAGATCACCATGCACTGATCACGTGACTGATCATGCACTGATCACGTGACATCATGCACTGATCACGTGGCTATCATGCACTGCTCACGTGGCTGATCATGCACTGATCACGTGGCAACCATGCTGGTCACGTGACTGATCATGCACTGATCACGTAATTGATCATATCACGTGGCTCATCATGCACTGATCATGGCTGATCAGCATGATCGTGACTGATCATGCACTGATCACGTGGCTGATCATGCACTGATCACGTGGCTGATCATGCACTGATCACGTGGCTATCATGCACTGATCACGTGGCTGATCATGCACTGATCACGTAGCTACCATGCACTGATCACGTGGCTGATCATGCACTGATGGTGATCATGCACTGATCACGTGGCTGATCATGCACTGATCACGTGGCTGATCATGCACTGATCACGCAACTGATCATGCACTGATCACGTGACTGATCATGCACTGATCGCGTGGCTATCATGCACTGATCACGTGGCTGATCATGCACTGATCACGTGGCTGATCATGCACTGATCACGTGGCTGATCATGCACTGATCACGTGACTGATCTGATCACGTGGCTGATCATGCACTGATCACGTGACTGATCATGCACTGATCACGTGGCTGATCATGCACTGATCACGTGGCTATCATGCACTGATCACGTGGCTGATCATGCATGATCACGTACCATGCACTGATCACGTGACTGATCATGCACTGATCACGTGACTGATCATGCACTGATCACGTGGCTATCATGCACTGATCACGTGGCTGATCATGCAATGATCATGTGCTACATGCACTGATCACGTGAATGATCATACACTGATCAGGTGACTGATCATGCACTGATCACGTGGCTGATCATGCACTGATCACTGATCATGCACTGATCATATCATGCACTGATCACGTGACTGATCATGCACTGATCACGTGGCTGATCATACACTAATCACGTGACAGATCATGCACTGATCACGTGGCTGATCATGCACTGATCACGTGACTGATCATGCACTGATCACGTGACTGATCATGCACTGATCACGTGGCTATCATGCACTGCTCACGTGGCTGATCATGCCATGATCACGCAGCTACCATGTACTGGTCACATGACTGATCATGCACTGATCACGTGACTGATCATGCAGTGATCACGTGGCTATCATGCACTACTCACGTGGCTGATCATGCAATGATCATGTAGCTACCATGTACAGGTCACGTGAATGATCATACACCCATCAGGTGACTGATCATGCACTGATCACGTGGCTATCATGCACTGATCACGTGACTGATCATGCACTGATCACGTCTATATCATGCACTGATCACATGACTGCCCATGCACTGATCACGTGGATGATCATACACTAATCATGTGACAGATCATGCACTGATCACGTGGCTGATCATGCACTGATACCGTGACTGAGCATGGACTGATCACATGACTATCATGTAGTGATCACGTGACTTAATGGCGCTGATCATGTGACTGATCATGCGCTGATCATGTTTGCTATCATACACTGATCATGTGCCTCTGGAGGCAATAAACAAAGAGCTGAGTAGGCACGAATCAAACAGTCAGCAGGCAATAATCATGGAACTCAGGTGTGAGGAATCATGCTGCTCAGCTGGCAATAATCAAGCAGCTGAGCAGGCAGGAATCGTGCAGCTCAGCTGGCAATTGTCAAGCAGATGAGCAGACAGTAATCACGCAGCTCAGCAGGCCCAGATCACGTGACTGAGCATGCACTGTTCACGTGGCTGATCATACACTGATCGCGTGATGATCATGCACTGATCACTTGGATATCATGCACTGATCACGTGGCTGATCATACACTGTTCACGTGTCTGACCATGCACTGATCACGTGGCTGATCATACACTGCTCACGTAACTGATCATGCACTGATCACGTGGCTATCATGCACTGATCACGTGGCTGAACATGCACTGTTCACGTGGCTGATCACACACCTGTCACGTGACATATCATGCACTGATCGCGTGGCACTCATGCACTGATCACGTGGCTGATCATACTCTGCTCACGTAACTCATGCACACATCACGTGGCTATCATGCACTGCTCACGTGGCTGTCATGGAATGATCACGTAGCAACCATATACTGGTCACGTGACTGATCATGCACTGATCACGTAAATGATCATGCACTGTTCACGTGACTGATCATGTACTGATCACGTGACTGATCATGCACTGACCGCGTGGCTATCATGCTCTGCTCACGTGGCTGATCATGCAACGATCACGTAGCAACCATGTACTGGTCACGTGACTGATCATGCACTGATCACGTAATTGATCATGCACTGATCACGTGGCTCATCATGCACTGATCACGTGGCTGATCACATGTATCACGTGACTGATCATGCACTGATCCGTGGCTCTCATGCACTGATCACGTGGCTGTCATGCACTGATCACGTGGCTATCATGCACTGATCACGTGGCTGATCATGCACTGATCACGTGCTATCATGCACTGATCACGTGGCTGATCATGCACTGATCACGTGGCTGATCATGCACTGATCACGTGGCTGATCATGCACTGATCACGTGGCTGATCATGCACTGATCACGTAACTGATCATGCACTGATCACGTGGCTGATCATGCACTGATCACGTGGCTGATCATGCACTGATCACGTGGCTGATCATGCACTGATCGCGTGCCTGATCATGCACTGATCACGTGGCTGATCATGCACTGATCACGTGACTGATCATGCACTGATCACGTGGCTGATCATGCACTGATCACGTGACTGATCATGCACTGATCACGTGACTGATCATGCACTGATCACGTGGCTATCATGCACTGCTCACGTGGCTGATCATGCATGATCACGCAGCTACCATGTACTGGTCACTTGACTGATCATGCACTGATCACGTGACTGATCATGCAGTGATCACGTGGCTATCATGCACTACTCACGTGGCTGATCATGCAATGATCATGTAGCTACCATGTACAGGTCACGTGAATGATCATACACCCATCAGGTGACTGATCATGCACTGATCACGTGGCTATCATGCACTGATCACGAGACTGATCATGCACTGATCACGTCTATATCATGCACTGATCACATGACTGCCCGTGCACTGATCACGTGGATGATCATACACTAATCATGTGACAGATCATGCACTGATCACGTGGCTGATCATGCACTGATACCGTGACTGAGCATGGACTGATCACATGACTATCATGTAGTGATCACGTGACTTAATGGCGCTGATCATGTGACTGATCATGCGCTGATCATGTTTGCTATCATACACTGATCATGTGCCTCTGGAGGCAATAAACAAAGAGCTGAGTAGGCACGAATCAAACAGTCAGCAGGCAATAATCATGGAACTCAGGTGTGAGGAATCATGCTGCTCAGCTGGCAATAATCAAGCAGCTGAGCAGGCAGGAATACGCAGCACAGCTGGCAATTGTCAAGCAGATGACAGGCAGGAATCGTGCAGCTCAGCTGGCAATTGTCAAGCAGATGAGCAGACAGTAATCACGCAGCTCAGCAGGCCCAGATCACGTGACTGAGCATGCACTGTTCGCGTGGCTGATCATACACTGATCACGTGATGATCATGCACTGATCACTTGGATAT
Source organism: Bos javanicus (assembly GCF_032452875.1). Taxonomy (NCBI): domain Eukaryota; kingdom Metazoa; phylum Chordata; class Mammalia; order Artiodactyla; family Bovidae; genus Bos; species Bos javanicus. The sequence continues at coordinate 45,018 of NW_026894929.1, forward strand.
CATGCACTGATCACGTGGCTGATCATACACTGTTCACGTGTCTGACCATGCACTGATCACGTGGCTGATCATACACTGCTCACGTAACTGATCATGCACTGATCACGTGGCTATCATGCACTGATCACGTGGCTGAACATGCACTGTTCACGTGGCTGATCACACACCTGTCACGTGACATATCATGCACTGATCACGTGGCACTCATGCACTGATCACGTGGCTGATCATACTCTGCTCACGTAACTCATGCACATCACGTGGCTATCATGCACTGCTCACGTGGCTCGTCATGGAATGATCACGTAGCTACCATATACTGGTCACGTGACTGATCATGCAAGATCACGTAAATGATCATGCACTGTTCACGTGACTGATCATGTACTGATCACGTGACTGATCATGCACTGATCACGTGGCTATCATGCTCTGCTCACGTGGCTGATCATGCAACGATCACGTAGGCCATGTACTGGTCACGTGACTGATCATGCACTGATCACGTAATTGATCCTGCACTGATCACGTGGCTCATCATGCACTGATCACGTGGCTGATCACACATGTATCACGTGACTGATCATGCACTGATCACGTGGCTCTCATGCACTGATCACGTGGCTGTCATGCACTGATCACGTGGATATCATGCACTGATCACGTGGCTGATCACACACGTATCACATGACTGATCATGCACTGATCACGTGGCTATCATGCACTGATCACGTGGCTATCATGCACTGATCACGTGGCTGATCATGCACTGATCACGTAGCTACCATGTACTGGTCACGTGTCTGATCATGCACTGATCACGTAATGATCATGCACTGATCACGTGGCTGATCATGCACTGATCACGTGGCTGATCATGCACTGATCACGTAACTGATCATGCACTGATCACGTGGCTGATCATGCACTGATCACGTGACTGATCATGCACTGATCACGTGTCTGATCATGCACTGATCACGTGGCTATCATGCACTGATCACGTGGCTGATCATGCATGATCACGCAGCTACCATGTACTGGTCACATGACTGATCATGCACTGATCACGTGACTGATCATGCACTGATCACGTGGCTATCATGACTACTCACGTGGCTGATCATGCAATGATCATGTAGCTACCATGTACAGGTCACGTGAATGATCATACACCCATCAGGTGACTGATCATGCACTGATCACGTGGCTATCATGCACTGATCACGAGACTGATCATGCACTGATCACGTCTATATCATGCACTGATCACATGACTGCCCATGCACTGATCACGTGGATGATCATACACTAATCATGTGACAGATCATGCACTGATCACGTGGCTGATCATGCACTGATACCGTGACTGAGCATGGACTGATCACATGACTATCATGTAGTGATCACGTGACTTAATGGCGCTGATCATGTGACTGATCATGCGCTGATCATGTTTGCTATCATACACTGATCATGTGCCTCTGGAGGCAATAAACAAAGAGCTGAGTAGGCACGAATCAAACAGTCAGCAGGCAATAATCATGGAACTCAGGTGTGAGGAATCATGCTGCTCAGCTGGCAATAATCAAGCAGCTGAGCAGGCAGGAATTACGCAGCACAGCTGGCAATTGTCAAGCAGATGACAGGCAGGAATCGTGCAGCTCAGCTGGCAATTGTCAAGCAGATGAGCAGACAGTAATCACGCAGCTCAGCAGGCCCAGATCACGTGACTGAGCATGCACTGTTCGCGTGGCTGATCATACACTGATCACGTGATGATCATGCACTGATCACGGATATCATGCACTGATCACGTGGCTGATCGCACTGATCACGTGTCTGATCATGCACTGATCACGTGGCTATCATGCACTGATCACGTGGCTGATCATGCACTGATCACGTGGCTGATCACACACTGATCACGTGACTATCATGCACTGATCACGTGGCACTCATGCACTGATCACGTGGCATGATCATACACTGATCATAACTCATCATGCACATCACGTGGCTATCATGCACTGCTCACGTGGCTATCATGCTGATCACGTGCTATCATATACTGATCACGTGACTGATCATGCACTGATCACGTAAATGATCATGCACTGATCACGTGACTGATCATGCACTGATCACGTGACTGATCATGCACTGATCACGTGGCTATCATGCACTGATCACGTGACTGATCATGCAATGATCACGTAACCATGTACTGATCACGTGACTGATCATGCACTGATCACGTAATTGATCATGCACTGATCACGTGGCTGATCATGCACTGATCACGTGGCTGATCACACATGATCACGTGACTGATCATGCACTGATCACGTGGCTGATCATGCACTGATCACGTGGCTGTCATGCACTGATCACGTGGCTATCATGCACTGATCACGTGGCTGATCATGCACTGATCACGCAGCTGATCATGTACTGATCACATGACTGATCATGCACTGATCACGTGACTGATCATGCACTGATCACGTGGCTATCATGCACTGATCACGTGGCTGATCATGCACTGATCATGGCTATCATGCACTGATCACGTGAATGATCATGCACCCATCACGTGACTGATCATGCACTGATCACGTGGCTATCATGCACTGATCACGTGACTGATCATGCACTGATCACGTCTATATCATGCACTGATCACGTGACTGCATGCACTGATCACGTGGCTGATCATGCACTGATCACGTGACTGATCATGCACTGATCACGTGGCTGATCATGCACTGATCACGTGGCTGATCATGCACTGATCACGTGTCTGATCATGCACTGATCACGTGGCTATCATGCACTGATCACGTGGCTGATCATGCACTGATCACGTGGCTATCATGCACTGATCACGTGGCTGATCATGCACTGATCACGTGACTGATCATGCACTGATCACGTGGCTGATCATGCACTGATCACGTGGCTATCATGCACTGATCACGTGGCTGATCATGCACTGATCACGTAGCTACCATGTACTGGTCACGTGACTGATCATGCACTGATCACGTGATTGATCATGCACTGATCACGTGGCTGATCATGCACTGATCACGTGGCTGATCATGCACTGATCACGTAACTGATCATGCACTGATCACGTGACTGATCATGCACTGATCACGTGGCTATCATGCACTGATCACGTGGCTGACATGCACTGATCACGTGCCTGATCATGCACTGATCACGTGGCTGATCATGCACTGATCACGTGACTGATCATGCACTGATCACGTGTCTGATCATGCACTGATCACGTGGCTATCATGCACTGCTCACGTGGCTGATCATGCATGATCACGCAGCTACCATGTACTGGTCACATGACTGATCATGCACTGATCACGTGACTGATCATGCAGTGATCACGTGGCTATCATGCACTACTCACGTGGCTGATCATGCAATGATCATGTAGCTACCATGTACAGGTCACGTGAATGATCATACACCCATCAGGTGACTGATCATGCACTGATCACGTGGCTATCATGCACTGATCACGAGACTGATCATGCACTGATCACGTCTATATCATGCACTGATCACATGACTGCCCATGCACTGATCACGTGGATGATCATACACTAATCATGTGACAGATCATGCACTGATCACGTGGCTGATCATGCACTGATACCGTGACTGAGCATGGACTGATCACATGACTATCATGTAGTGATCACGTGACTTAATGGCGCTGATCATGTGACTGATCATGCGCTGATCATGTTTGCTATCATACACTGATCATGTGCCTCTGGAGGCAATAAACAAAGAGCTGAGTAGGCACGAATCAAACAGTCAGCAGGCAATAATCATGGAACTCAGCTGTGAGGAATCATGCTGCTCAGCTGGCAATAATCAAGCAGCTGAGCAGGCAGGAATTACGCAGCACAGCTGGCAATTGTCAAGCAGATGACAGGCAGGAATCGTGCAGCTCAGCTGGCAATTGTCAAGCAGATGAGCAGACAGTAATCACGCAGCTCAGCAGGCCCAGATCACGTGACTGAGCATGCACTGTTCACGTGGCTGATCATACACTGATCACGTGATGATCATGCACTGATCACTTGGATATCATGCACTGATCACGTGGCTGATCATACACTGTTCACGTGTCTGACCATGCACTGATCACGTGGCTGATCATACACTGCTCACGTAACTGATCATGCACTGATCACGTGGCTATCATGCGTGGCTATCATGCACTGATCACGTGGCTGAACATGCACTGTTCACGTGGCTGATCACACACCTGTCACGTGACATATCATGCACTGATCACGTGGCACTCATGCACTGATCACGTGGCTGATCATACTCTGCTCACGTACCTCATGCACACATCACGTGGCTATCATGCACTGCTCACGTGGCTCGTCATGGAATGATCACGTAGCTACCATATACTGGTCACGTGACTGATCATGCACAGATCACGTAAATGATCATGCACTGTTCACGTGACTGATCATGTACTGATCACGTGACTGATCATGCACTGATCACGTGGCTATCATGCTCTGCTCACGTGGCTGATCATGCAACGATCACGTAGCAACCATGTACTGGTCACGTGACTGATCATGCACTGATCACGTAATTGATCCTGCACTGATCACGTGGCTCATCATGCACTGATCACGTGGCTGATCACACATGTATCACGTGACTGATCATGCACTGATCACGTGGCTGATCATGCACTGATCACGTGGCTATCATGCACTGATCACGTGGATATCATGCACTGATCACGTGGCTGATCACTGCGTATCACATGACTGATCATGCACTGATCACGTGGCTATCATGCACTGATCACGTGGCTGATCATGCACTGATCACGTGGCTGATCATGCAATGATCACGTGCTATGCACTGTCACGTGACTGATCATGCACTGATCCGACTGATCATGCACTGATCACGTGGCTGATCATGCACTGATCACGTGGCTGATCATGCACTGATCACGTGGCTGATCATGCACTGATCACGTGGCTGATCATGCACTGATCACGTGATGATCATCACTGATCACGGATATCATGCACTGATCACGTGGCTGATCATGCACTGATCACGTACTGATCATGCACTGATCACGTGGCTATCATGCACTGATCACGTGGCTGATCATGCACTGATCACGTGACTGATCATGCACTGATCACGTGGCTGATCATGCACTGATCACGTGACTGATCATGCACTGATCACGTGACTGATCATGCACTGATCACGTGGCTATCATGCATGATCACGTGGCTGATCATGCGCAGCTACCATGTACTGGTCACATGACTGATCATGCACTGATCACGTGACTGATCATGCACTGATCACGTGGCTATCATGCACTACTCACGTGGCTGATCATGCAATGATCATGTAGCTACCATGTACAGGTCACGTGAATGATCATACACCCATCAGGTGACTGATCATGCACTGATCACGTGGCTATCATGCACTGATCACGTGACTGATCATGCACTGATCACGTCTATATCATGCACTGATCACATGACTGCCCATGCACTGATCACGTGGATGATCATACACTAATCACGTGACTGATCATGCACTGATCACGTGGCTGATCATGCACTGATCACCGTGACTGAGCATGACTGATCACATGACTATCATGCACTGATCACGTGACTTAATGGCACTGATCATGTGACTGATCATGCGCTGATCATGTTTGCTATCATACACTGATCATGTGCCTCTGGAGGCAATAAACAAAGAGCTGAGTAGGCACGAATCAAACAGTCAGCAGGCAATAATCATGGAACTCAGGTGTGAGGAATCATGCTGCTCAGCTGGCAATAATCAAGCAGCTGATCAGGCAGGAATCATGCAGCTCAGCTGGCAATTGTCAAGCAGATGAGCAGACAGTAATCACGCAGCTCAGCAGGCACTGATCACGTGACTGAGCATGCACTGTTCACGTGGCTGATCATGCACTGATCACGTGACTGATCATGCACTGATCACGTGGCTATCATGCACTGATCACGTGCTGATCATGCACTGATCACGTGGCTATCATGCACTGATCACGTGACTGATCATGCACTGATCACGTAACTGATCATGCACTGATCACGTGGCTGATCATGCACTGATCACGTGGCTGATCATGCACTGATCACGTGACTGATCATGCACTGATCACGTGACTGATCATGCACTGATCACGTGGCTATCATGCACTGATCACGTGGCTGACATACACTACATCCATGTTGATATGCACTGATCACGTGGCTGATCATGCACTGATCACGTGACTGATCATGCACTGATCACGTGGCTGATCATGCACTGATCATGTAGCTACATGCCTGATCAATGATCATACACCCATCACGTGACTGATCATGCACTGATCACGTGGCTATCATGCACTGATCACGTGACTGATCATGCACTGATCCGTCTATATCATGCACTGATCACATGACTGCCATGCACTGATCACGTGCTGATCATGCACTGATCATGTGACAGATCATGCACTGATCATGGCTGATCATGCACTGATCACGTGACTGAGCATGGACTGATCACATGACTATCATGCATGAGATCACGTGACTTAATGCACTGATCATGTGACTGATCATGACTGATCATGTTTGCTATCATACACTGATCATGTGCTCTGGAGGCAATAAACAAAGAGCTAGTGGCAGATCAGCAGTCAGCAGGCAATAATCATGGAACTCAGGTGTGAGAATCATGCTGCTCAGCTGGCAATAATCAAGCAGCTGAGCAACAGAATCATGCAGCCAGCTGGCAATTGTCAAGCAGATGAGCAGACAGTAATCACGCAGCTCAGCAACCCAGATCACGTGACTGATCATGCACTGATCACGTGGCTGATCATGCACTGATCACGTGATGATCATGCACTGATCACGTGGATGTCATGCACTGATCACGTGGCTGATCATGCACTGATCACGTGACTGATCATGCACTGATCACGTGTCTGATCATGCACTGATCACGTGGCTATCATGCACTGATCACGTGGCTGATCATGCATGATCACGTAGCTACCATGCACTGATCACGTGACTGATCATGCACTGATCACGTGACTGATCATGCAGTCACATTGACTATCATGCACTACTCACGTGTGATCATGCAATGATGTGTAGCTACCATGTACTGGTCACGTGAATGATCATACACCCATCAGGTGACTGATCATGCACTGATCACGTGGCTATCATGCACTGATCACGTGACTGATCATGCACTGATCACGCTATATGCACACTGTCACATGACTGCCATGCACTGATCACGTGGATGATCATACACTGATCACGTGACTGATCATGCACTGATCACGTGGCTGATCACACTGATACCGTGACTGATCATGCACTGATCACATGACTATCATGCAGTGATCACGTGACTTAATGCACTGATCATGTGACTGATCATGCACTGATCATGTTTTATCATACACTGATCATGTGCCTCTGGAGGCAATAAACAAAGAGCTGAGTAGGCACGAATCAAACAGTCAGCAGGCAATAATCATGGAACTCAGGTGTGAGGAATCATGCTGCTCAGCTGGCAATAATCAAGCAGCTGAGCAGGCAGGAATTATGCAGCACAGCTGGCAATTGTCAAGCAGATGACAGGCAGGAATGGCATCTCACTGGCAATTGTCAAGCAGATGAGCAGACAGTAATCACGCAGCTCAGCAGGCCCATCATCACGTGACTGAGCATGCACTGTTCACGTGGCTGATCATACACTGATCACGTGATGATCATGCACTGATCACGTGGCTATCATGCACTGATCACGTGGCTGATCATGCACTGATCACGTGGCTGATCATACACTGATCACGTGACTGATCATGCACTGATCACGTGGCTATCATGCACTGATCACGTGGAAGATCATACACTGATCACGTGACTCATGCACTGATCACGTGGCTATCATGCACTGCTCACGTGGCTGATCATGAATGATCACGTAGCTACCATATACTGGTCACGTGACTGATCATGCACTGATCACGTAAATGATCATGCACTGATCACGTGACTGATCATGCACTGATCATGACTGATCATGCACTGATCACGTGGCTATCATGCACTGCTCACGTGGCTGATCATGCAATGATCACGTGGCTACCATGTACTGGTCACGTGACTGATCATGCAGATCACGTTGATCATGCACTGATCACGTGGCTGATCATGCACTGATCACGTGGCTGATCACACATGATCACGTGACTGATCATGCACTGATCACGTGGCTGATCATGCACTGATCACGTGGCTGTCATGCACTGATCGTGGATATCATGCACTGATCAGCGGCTGATCATACGTATCACATGACTGATCATGCACTGATCACGTGGCTATCATGCACTGATCACGTGGCTATCATGCACTGATCACGTGGCTGATCATGC
>NW_026894930.1:0-53418 GCF_032452875.1 Bos javanicus
CCATGATCAGTCACGGATCAGTGCATGATCTGTCACAAGATTAGGTGTATGATCATCCACGTGATCAGCGTAACGGCAGTCAGTGTGATCAGTATGATATAGACGCAACAGTATGATCAGTCTCGTGATCAGTGCATGATAGCCACGTGATCAGTGCATGATCAGTCACCTGATGGGTATGATCATTCACGTGACCTGTACATGGTAGCTACATGATCATTGCATGATCAGCCACGTGAGTAGTTCATGATAGCCACGTGATCACCGCATGATCAGTCACGTGATCAGTGCATGATCAGTCATGTGACCAGTACATGGAGGCGTGATCATGGCATGATCAGCCACGTGAGCAGTGCATGAGCCACGTGATCAGTGCATGATCAGACACTTGAGATCAGTGCATGATCAGCCACGCGATCAGTGCATGATCAGCCACGTGATCAGTGCATGACCAGGCACGTGACAGTGTATGTCCAGCCAAGTGATCAGTGCGATAGCCACGTGATCAGTGCATGATCAGTCACGTGATCAGTGCATGATCAGTTACGTGATCAGTATGATCAGCCACGTGATCAGTGCATGATCAGCCACATGATCAGTGCATGATCACTACGGATCAGTGCATGATCAGTCACGCGACCAGTACATGGTAGCTACGTGATCATTGCCTGATCAGCCACGTGATCAGTGCATGATAGCCACGTGATCAGTGCATGATAGCCACGCGATCAGTGCATGATCAGTCATGTGATACGGTGATCAGCCACGTGATCAGTGCATGATATCCACGTGATCAGTGCATGACAGCCACGTGATCAGTGCATGAGAGCCACGATCAGTGCATGATCAGTCACGTGATACATGTGTGATCAGCCACGTGATCAGTGCATGATGAGCCACGTGATCAGTGCAGGATCATTACGTGATCAGTGCATGATCAGTCACGTGACCAGTACATGTAGCCACGTGATCGTTATGAGATCAGCCACGTGAGCAGAGCATGATAGCCACGTGATCAGTGCATGATCAGTCACGTGATCAGTACATGATCAGTCACGGGAACAGTGCATGATCATTTACGTGATCTTTGCATGATCAGTCACGCACAGTATATGGTTGCTACGTGATCATTCCATGACGCAGCCACGTGAGCAGTGCATGATAGCCACGTGATGATGCGTGCATGAGTTACGTGAGCAGAGTATGATCAGCCACGCGATCAGTGCATGAGTGCCACGTGATCAGTGCATGATATGTCACGTGACAGGTGCGTGATCAGCCACGTGAACAGTGCATGTTCAGCCACGTGATCAGTGCATGATAGCCACGTGATCAGTGCATGATCAGTTACGTGAGCAGTGTATGATCAGCCACGTGATCAGTGCATGGTCACACGTGATCAGTGCATGATCAGCCACGTGATCAGTGCATGATAGTCACGTGATCAGTGCATGATAGCACGTGATCAGTGCATGATCAGTCACGTGATCCGTGCAGTGTGATCAGCCACGTGATCAGTGCATGATCTGTCACGTGATTAGTGTATGATCATCCACGTGATCAGTGCACGGTAGCCACGTGATCAGTGCATGATTATACACGGATACAGTGCATGATCAGCCACGTGATCAGTGCATGATAGCCACGTGATCAGTGCATGATCAGTCACCGATCAGTGCATGATCAGTCACGTGACCTGTACATGGTAGCTACGTGATCATTGCATGATCAGCCACGTGAGCAGTGCATGATAGCCACGTGATCAGTGCATGATCAGTCACGTGATCAGTGCATGATCAGTCACGTGATCAGTGCATGATCAGCCACGTGATCAGTGCATGACCAGGCACGTGATCAGTGTATGTCCAGCCATGATCAGTGCATGATAGCCACGTGATCAGTGCATGATCAGTCACGTGATCAGTGCATGATCAGTCACGTGATCAGTGCGATCAGCCACGTGATCAGTGCATGATCAGCCACGTGATCAGTGCATGATCAATTACGTGATCAGTGCATGATCAGTCACGTGACCAGTACATGGTAGCTACGCGTGATCATTGCCTGATCAGCCACGTGATCAGTGCATGATAGCCACGTGATCAGTGCATGATAGCCACGTGATCAGTGCATGATCAGTCACGTGATACGTGTGTGATCAGCCACGGATCAGTGCATGATATCCACGTGATCAGTGCATGACAGCCACGTGATCAGTGCATGAGAGCCACGTGATCAGTGCATGATCAGTCACGTGATACATGTGTGGATCAGCCACGTGATCAGTGCATGATGAGCCACGTGATCAGTGCAGGATCAGTTACGTGATCAGTGCATGATCAGTCACGTGATCAGTGCATGATCAGCCACGTGATCAGTGCATGATCAGTCACGTGATCAGTGCATGATCAGTCACGTGATCAGTACATGGATCAGTCACGTGATCAGTGCATGACAGTCACGTGAGCAGTGCATGATAGCCATTCGGGATGTGCATGAGTTCCAGGATTCAGCATGATCAGCCACGTGATCAGTGCATGATTGCCACGCGATCAGTGCATGATAGTCACGTGACAGTGCATGATCAGCCACGTGATCAGTGCATGATCAGCCACGTGATCAGTGCATGATCAGTCACGTGAGCAGTGTGTGATCAGCCACGTGATCAGTGCATGAGTGCCACGTGATCAGTGCATGATAGCCACGTGATCAGTGCATGATCAGTTACGTGAGCAGTGCATGATCAGCCACGTGATCAGTGCATGGTCAGACACGTGAACAGTGTATGATCAGCCACGTGATCAGTGCATGATCATCCAAGTGATCAGTGCATGATCACACGTGATCAGTGTATGATCAGCCACGTGAACAGTGCATGCTCAGTCACGTGATCTGGGCCTGCTGAGCTGCGTGATTACTGTCTGCTCATCTGCTTGACAATTGCCAGCTGAGCTGCACGATTCCTGCCTGTCATCTGCTTGACAATTGCCAGCTGTGCTGCGAATTCCTGCCTGCTCAGCTGCTTGATTATTGCCAGCTGAGCAGCATGATTCCTCACACCTGAGTTCCATGATTATTGCCTGCTGACTGTTTGATTCGTGCCTACTCAGCTCTTTGTTTATTGCCTCCAGAGGCACATGATCAGTGTATGATAGCAAACATGATCAGCGCATGATCAGTCACATGATCAGCGCCATTAAGTCACGTGATCACTACATGATAGTCATGTGATCAGTCCATGCTCAGTCACGGTATCAGTGCATGATCAGCCACGTGATCAGTGCATGATCTGTCACAAGATTAGTGTATGATCATCCACGTGATCAGTGCAGGGCAGTCATGTGATCAGTGCATGATATAGACGTGAACAGTGCATGATCAGTCTCGTGATCAGTGCATGATAGCCACGTGATCAGTGCATGATCAGTCACCTGATGGGTGTATGATCATTCACGTGACCTGTACATGGTAGCTGCATGATCATTGCATGATCAGCCACGTGAGTAGTTCATGAGCCACGTGATCACTGCATGATCAGTCACGTGATCAGTGCATGATCAGTCATGTGACCAGTACATGGTAGCTGCGTGATCATGGCATGATCAGCCACGTGAGCAGTGCATGATAGCCACGTGATCAGTGCATGATCAGACACGAGATCAGTGCATGATCAGTCACGTGATCAGTGCATGATCAGCCACGCGATCAGTGCATGACCAGGCACGTGATCAGTATGTCCAGCCAAGTGATCAGTGCATGATAGCCACGGATCAGTGCATGATCAGCCGCGATCAGTGCATGATCACATGATCAGTGATGATCAGCCACGTGATCAGTGCATGATCAGCCACGTGATCAGTGCATGATCAATTACGATCTGCATGATCAGTCACGACCAGTACATGGCAGCTGCGTGATCATTGCCTGATCAGCCACGTGATCAGTGCATGATAGCCACGTGATCAGTGCATGATAGCCACGTGATCAGTGCATGATCAGTCATGTGATACGGTGATCAGCCACGTGATCAGTGCATGATATCCACGCGATCAGTGCATGACAGCCACGTGATCAGTGCATGATCAGCCACGTGATCAGTGCATGATCAGCCACGTGATCAGTGCATGATCAGCCACGCGATCAGTGCATGATCACTCATGAGTGCATGATCAGTCACGTGACCAGTACATGTTGCTACGTGATCGCTGCATGATCAGCCACGTGATCAGTGCATGATAGCCACGTGATCAGTGCATGATCAGTCACGTGATCAGTGCATGATCAGTCACGTGAACAGTGCATGATCGATTTACGTGATCGTGCATGATCAGTCACGTACCAGTATATGGTTGCTACGTGATCATTGCATGATCAGTCACGTGAGCAGTGCATGATCAGCCACGTGATGTGTGCATGAGTTACGTGATCAGTGCATGATCAGCCACGTGATCAGTGCATGAGTGCCACGTGATCAGTGCATGATCAGTCACGTGACAGTGTATGATCAGCCACGCGAACAGTGCATGATCAGCCACGTGATCAGTGCATGATAGCCACGGGATCAGTGCATGATCAGTTACGTGATCAGTGCATGATCAGCCACGTGATCAGTGCATGAGTGCCACGTGATCAGTGCATGATATGTCACGCCAGTGTGATCACAATGTGATCATGATCAGCCACGTGATCAGTGCATGATAGCCACGTGATCAGTGCATGATCAGTCACGTGATCAGTGGCATGATCAGCCACACGTGATCAGTGCATGATCAGTCACGTGATCAGTGCGATCAGCCACGGATCAGTGCATGATCAGCCGTGATCAGTGCATGATCAGTCACGTGATCAGTGCATGATCAGCCACGTGATCAGTGCATGATCAGCACGATTGTGTGTATGATCAGCCACGTGATCAGTGCATGATCAGCCACGTGATCATGCGATCAGTCACGTGATCAGTGCATGATCAGTCACGTGATCAGTGCATGGTCAGCCACGTGATCAGTGCATGATCAGCCACGCGATCAGTGCATGATCAGCCACGTGATCAGTGCATGATAGCCACGTGATCAGTGCATGATCAGTCACGTGATACGCAGTGCATGATCAGCCACGTGATCAGTGCATGATAGCCACGTGATCAGCATGATCAGCCACGATCAGTGCATGAGAGCCACGTGATCAGTGCATGATCAGTCACGGATACATGATCAGCCACGTGATCAGTGCATGATGAGCCACGTGATCAGTGCATGATCAATTACGTGATCAGTGCGATCAGTCACGTGATCAGTGCATGGTTGGCATACGGACGTGCATGATCAGCCACGTGAGCAGTGCATGATAGCCACGTGATCAGTGCATGATCAGTCACGTGATCAGTGCATGATCAGTCACGTGATCAGTGCATGATCAGTCACGTGATCTGTGCATGATCAGTCACGCGACCAGTACATGGTTGCTGACGTGATCAGTGCATGATCAGCCACGTGAGCAGTGCATGATAGCCACGTGATCAGTGCATGAGTCACGTGATCAGTGCATGATCAGCCACGTGATCAGTGCATGATGCCACGTGATCAGTGCATGATCAGTCACGGGATTGCGTGTGATCAGCCACGTGATCAGTGCATGATCAGCCACGTGATCAGTGCATGATAGCCACGTGATCAGTGCATGATCAGTCACGTGGAGGTGTATGATCAGCCACGTGATCAGTGCATGATCAGTCCGTGATCAGTGCATGACAGCCACGGATCAGTGCATGATCAGCCACGTGATCAGTGCATGATCAGCCACGGATCAGTGCATGATCAGTCACGTGATCAGTGCATGATCAGCCACGTGATCAGTGCATGAGCACGTGATCAGTGCATGATAGCCACGTGATCAGTGCATGATCAGCCACGTGAACAGTGCATGATCAGCCACGTGATCAGTGCATGGTCAGCCACGTGAACAGTGCATGATCAGCCACGTGATCAGTGCATGATCAGCCACGTGATCAGTGCATGATCAGTCACGTGATCAGTGTATGATCAGCCACGTGAACAGTGCATGCTCAGTCACGTGATCTGGGCCTGCTGAGCTGCGTGATTACTGTCTGCTCATCTGCTTGACAATTGCCAGCTGAGCTGCACGATTCCTGCCCGTCATCTGCTTGACAATTGCCAGCTGTGCTGCGTAATTCCTGCCTGCTCAGCTGCTTGATTATTGCCAGCTGAGCAGCATGATTCCTCACACCTGAGTTCCATGATTATTGCCTGCTGACTGTTTGATTCGTGCCTACTCAGCTCTTTGTTTATTGCCTCCAGAGGCACATGATCAGTGTATGATAGCAAACATGATCAGCGCATGATCAGTCACATGATCAGCGCCATTAAGTCACGTGATCACTACATGATAGTCATGATCAGTCCATGCTCAGTCACGGTATCAGTGCATGATCAGCCACGTGATCAGTGCATGATCTGTCACAAGATTAGTGTATGATCATCCACGTGATCAGTGCACGGGCAGTCATGTGATCAGTGCATGATATAGACGTGAACAGTGCATGATCAGTCTCGTGATCAGTGCATGATAGCCACGTGATCAGTGCATGATCAGTCACCTGATGGGTGTATGATCATTCACGTGACCTGTACATGGTAGCTACATGATCATTGCATGATCAGCCACGTGAGTAGTTCATGATAGCCACGCGATCACTGCATGATCAGTCACGTGATCAGTGCATGATCAGTCATGTGACCAGTACATGGTAGCTGCGTGATCATGGCATGATCAGCCACGTGAGCAGTGCATGATAGCCACGGATCAGTGCATGATCAGACACGAGATCAGTGCATGATCAGTCACGTGATCAGTGCATGATCAGCCACGTGATCAGTGCATGACCAGGCACGATCAGTGTATGTCCAGCCAAGTGATCAGTGCATGATAGCCACGTGATCAGTGCATGATCAGTCACGTGATCAGTGCATGATCAGTTATGTGATCAGTGTATGATCAGCCACGTGATCAGTGCATGATCAGCCACATGATCAGTGCATGATCAATTACGTGATCAGTGCATGATCAGTCACGTGACCAGTACATGGTAGCTACGTGATCATTGCCTGATCAGCCACGTGATCAGTGCATGATAGCCACGCGATCAGTGCATGATAGCCACGTGATCAGTGCATGATCAGTCATGTGATACGGTGTGATCAGCCACGTGATCAGTGCATGATATCCACGTGATCAGTGCATGACAGCCACGTGATCAGTGCATGAGAGCCACGGGATCAGTGCATGATCAGTCACGTGATACATGTGTGATCAGCCACGGATCAGTGCATGATGAGCCACTGATCAGTGCAGGATCAATTACGTGATCAGTGCATGATCAGTCACGTGACCAGTACATGGTTGCTACGTGATCGTGCATGATCAGCCACGTGAGCAGAGCATGATAGCCACGTGGTCTGCATGATTGCCACGTGTCAGTGCATGATCAGTCACGTGATCAGTACATGATCAGTCACGTGAACAGTGCATGATCATTTACGTGATCTTGCATGATCAGTCACGTTACCAGTATATGGTTGCTACGTGATCATTCCATGACGAGCCACTGAGCAGTGCATGATAGCCACGTGATGTGTGCATGAGTCACGTGAGCAGAGTATGATCAGCCACGTGATCAGTGCATGAGTGCCACGTGATCAGTGCATGATATGTCACGTGACAGGTGTGTGATCAGCCACGTGAACAGTGCATGTTCAGCCACGTGATCAGTGCATGATAGCCACGTGATCAGTGCATGATCAGTTACGGAGCAGTGTATGATCAGCCACGTGATCAGTGCATGGTCAGACACGTGAACAGTGTATGATCAGCCACGTGATCAGTGCATGATATCCAAGTGATCAGTGCATGATCATCACGTGATCAGTGTATGATCAGCCACGTGAACAGTGCATGCTCAGTCACGTGATCTGGGCCTGCTGAGCTGCGTGATTACTGTCTGCTCATCTGCTTGACAATTGCCAGCTGAGCTGCACGATTCCTGCCTGTCATCTGCTTGACAATTGCCAGCTGTGCGTAATTCCTGCCTGCTCAGCTGCTTGATTATTGCCAGCTGAGCAGCATGATTCCTCACACCTGAGTTCCATGATTATTGCCTGCTGACTGTTTGATTCGTGCCTACTCAGCTCTTTGTTTATTGCCTCCAGAGGCACATGATCAGTGTATGATAGCAAACATGATCAGCGCATGATCAGTCACATGATCAGCGCCATTAAGTCACGTGATCACTACATGATAGTCATGTGATCAGTCCATGCTCAGTCACGGTATCAGTGCATGATCAGCCACGTGATCAGTGCATGATCTGTCACAAGATTAGTGTATGATCATCCACGTGATCAGTGCACGGCAGTCATGTGATCAGTGCATGATATAGACGTGAACAGTGCATGATCAGTCTCGTGATCAGTGCATGATAGCCACGTGATCAGTGCATGATCAGTCACCTGATGGGTATATGATCATTCACGTGACCTGTACATGGTAGCTACATGATCATTGCATGATCAGCCACGTGAGTAGTTCATGATAGCCACGTGATCACTGCATGATCAGTCACGCGATCAGTGCATGATCAGTCATGTGACCAGTACATGGTAGCTGCGTGATCATGGCATGATCAGCCACGTGAGCAGTGCATGATAGCCACGTGATCAGTGCATGATCAGACACGAGATCAGTGCATGATCAGTCACGTGATCAGTGCATGATCAGCCACGCGATCAGTGCATGACCAGGCACGTGATCAGTGTATGTCCAGCCAAGTGATCAGTGCATGATAGCCACGTGATCAGTGCATGATCAGTCACGTGATCAGTGCATGATCAGCTGTGATCAGTGTATGATCAGCCACGTGATCAGTGCATGATCAGCCACATGATCAGTGCATGATCAATTACGTGCTCAGTGCATGATCAGTCACGTGACCAGTACATGGTAGCTACGTGACCATTGCCTGATCAGCCACGTGATCAGTGCATGATAGCCACGTGATCAGTGCATGATAGCCACGTGATCAGTGCATGATCAGTCATGTGATACGAGTGTGATCAGCCACATGATCAGTGCATGATATCCACGTGATCAGTGCATGACAGCCACGTGATCAGTGCATGAGAGCCACGGGATCAGTGCATGATCAGTCACGGATATGTGTGATCAGCCACGTGATCAGTGCATGATGAGCCACGTGATCAGTGCAGGATCAATTACGTGATCAGTGCATGATCAGTCACGTGACCAGTACATGGTTACATGGATCGTGCATGATCAGCCACGTGAGCAGAGCATGATAGCCACGTGGTCAGTGCATGATCAGTCACGTGATCAGTACATGATCAGTCACGTGAACAGTGCATGATCATTTACGCGATCTTTGCATGATCAGTCACGTTACCAGTATATGGTTGCTACGTGATCATTCCATGACAGCCACGTGAGCAGTGCATGATAGCCATGCGGATGTGTGCATGAGCATGCGGAGCAGAGTATGATCAGCCACGTGATCAGTGCATGAGTGCCACGTGATCAGTGCATGATATGTCACGGACAGGTGTGTGATCAGCCACGTGAACAGTGCATGTTCAGCCACGTGATCAGTGCATGATAGCCACGTGATCAGTGCATGATCAGTTACGTGAGCAGTGCGATCAGCCACGTGATCAGTGCATGGTCAGACACGTGAACAGTGTATGATCAGCCACGTGATCAGTGCATGATATCCAAGTGATCAGTGCATGATCGCCACGTGATCAGTGCATGATCAGCCACGTGAACAGTGATGCAGTCACGTGATCAGTGCTGATCTGTCACGTGATTAGTGTCTGCTCATCTGCTTGATCAGTGCCATGCGCAGTCATGATCAGTGATGATATAGACGTGATCAGTGCATGATCAGTCACGTGATCAGTGCATGATAGCCACGTGATCAGTGCATGATCAGTCACCGTGATCAGTGCATGATCAGTCACGTGACCAGTGCATGGTAGCCACGTGATCAGTGCATGATCAGCCACGTGATCAGTGCATGATAGCCACGTGATCAGCATGATCAGTCACGTGATCAGTGCATGATCAGTCACGATGAGTGATCAGCCACGTGATCAGTGCATGATCAGTCACGTGATCAGTGCATGATCAGCCACGTGATCAGTGCATGATAGCCACGTGATCAGTGCATGATCAGTCACGTGATCAGTGCATGATCAGTCACGTGATCAGTGCATGATCAGCCACGTGATCAGTGCATGATCAGCCACGTGATCAGTGCATGATCAATCACGTGATCAGTGCATGATCAGTCACGGACCAGTACATGGTCGCAGCACGTGATCAGTGCATGATCAGCCACGTGATCAGTGCATGATAGCCACGTGATCAGTGCATGATCAGCCACGTGATCAGTGCATGATCAGTCACGTGATCAGTGCATGATCAGCCACGTGATCAGTGCATGATATCCACGTGATCAGTGCACAGCCACGTGATCAGTGCATGATAGCACGTGATCAGTGCATGATCAGTCACGTGATACATGCATGATCAGCCACGTGATCAGTGCATGATCAGCCACGTGATCAGTGCATGATCAGCACGGATCAGTGCATGATCAGCCACGTGATCAGTGCATGATCAGCCACGTGATCAGTGCATGATCAGTTACGTGATCAGTGCATGATCAGTCACGTGACCAGTACATGGTAGCTGTGATCATTGCCTGATCAGCCACGTGATCAGTGCATGATAGCCACGTGATGTGTGTCAGCTGCGATCAGGCGTGATCAGCCATGATCAGTGCATGATAGCCACGATCAGTGCATGATAGCCACGTGATCAGTGCATGATCAGCCACGTGATCAGTGCATGATCAGCCACGTGATCAGTGCATGATCAGCCACGTGATCAGTGCATGATCAGCCACGTGATCAGTGCATGATCAGCCACGTGATCAGTGCATGATCAGTCACGTGATCAGTGCATGATCAGCCACGTGAACAGTGCATGATCAGTCACGTGATCTGGGCCTGCTGAGCTGCGTGATCACTGTCTGCTCATCTGCTTGACAATTGCCAGCTGAGCTGCACGATTCCTGCCGTCATCTGCTTGACAATTGCCAGCTGTGCGGCGTAATTCCTGCCTGCTCAGCTGCTTGATTATTGCCAGCTGAGCAGCATGATTCCTCACACCTGAGTTCCATGATCATTGCCTGCTGACTGTTTGATTCGTGCCTACTCAGCTCTTTGTTTATTGCCTCCAGAGGCACATGATCAGTGTATGATAGCAAACATGATCAGCGCATGATCAGCCACGTGATCAGCGCCATTAAGTCACGTGATCAGTACATGATAGTCATGTGATCAGTCCATGCTCAGTCACGGTATCAGTGCATGATCAGCCACGTGATCAGTGCATGATCTGTCACGAGATTAGTGCATGATCATCCACGTGATCAGCATGCGGGCAGTCATGTGATCAGTGCATGATATAGACGAACAGTGCATGATCAGCCACGTGATCAGTGCATGATAGCCACGTGATCAGTGCATGATCAGTCACGTGATGGTGCATGATCATTCACGTGACCAGTACATGGTAGCTACATGATCATTGCATGATCAGCCACGTGAGCAGTGCATGATAGCCACGTGATCACTGCATGATCAGTCACGTGATCAGTGCATGATCAGTCACGCGACCAGTACATGGTAGCCACGTGATCATGTGCATGATCAGCCACGTGAGCAGTGCATGATAGCTACGTGATCAGTGCATGAGTCACGTGAGCAGTGCATGATCAGCCACGTGATCAGTGCATGAGTGCCACGTGATCAGTGCATGATATGTCACGTGATCAGTGTATGATCAGCCACGTGATCAGTGCATGTTCAGCCACGTGATCAGTGCATGATAGCCACGTGATCAGTGCATGATCAGTTACGTGAGCATGATCAGCCACGTGATCAGTGCATGGTCAGACACGTGAACAGTGCATGATCAGCCACGTGATCAGTGCATGATAGCCACGTGATCAGTGCATGATCATCACGTGATCAGTGTATGATCAGCCACGTGATCAGTGCATGCTCAGTCACGTGATCTGGGCCTGCTGAGCGCGTGATTACTGTCTGCTCATCTGCTTGACAATTGCCAGCTGAGCTGCACGATTCCTGCCTGTCATCTGCTTGACAATTGCCAGCTGTGCTGCGTAATTCCTGCCTGCTCAGCTGCTTGATTATTGCCAGCTGAGCAGCATGATTCCTCACAGCTGAGTTCCATGATTATTGCCTGCTGACTGTTTGATTCGTCCTACTCAGCTTTTGTTTATTGCCTCCAGAGGCACATGATCAGTGTATGATAGCAAACATGATCAGCGCATGATCAGTCACATGATCAGCGCCATTAAGTCACGTGATCACTACATGATAGTCATGTGATCAGTCCATGCTCAGTCACGTGTATCAGTGCATGATCAGCCACGTGATCAGTGCATGATCTGTCACAAGATTAGTGTATGATCATCCACGTGATCAGTGCATGGCAGTCATGTGATCAGTGCATGATATAGACGTGAACAGTGCATGATCAGTCTCGTGATCAGTGCATGATAGCCACGTGATCAGTGCATGATCAGTCACCTGATGTGTATGATCATTCACGTGACCTGTACATGGTAGCTACATGATCATTGCATGATCAGCCACGGGAGTAGTTCATGATAGCCACGTGATCAGTGCATGATCAGCACGATCAGCGCATGATCAGTCACGTGATCAGTGCATGATCAGCCACGTGACCAGTACATGACCAGGCACGGATCAGTGCATGACCAGCCACGTGATCAGTGCATGATAGCCACGCGATCAGTGCATGATCAGTCACGTGATCAGTGCATGATCAGCCATGCGATCAGTACGATCAGCCACGTGATCAGTGCATGATCAGCCACGTGATCAGTGCATGATCAATTACGTGATCAGTGCATGATCAGTCACGTGACCAGTACATGGTAGCGCAGTGATCATTGCCTGATCAGCCACGTGATCAGTGCATGATAGCCACGTGATCAGTGCATGATAGCCACGTGATCAGTGCATGATCAGTCATGTGATACGTGTGATCAGCCACGTGATCAGTGCATGATATCCACGCGATCAGTGCATGACAGCCACGTGATCAGTGCATGAGAGCCACGGATCAGTGCATGATCAGTCACGTGATACATGTGATCAGCCACGTGATCAGTGCATGATGAGCCACGTGATCAGTGCAGGATCAATTACGTGATCAGTGCATGATCAGTCACGTGACCAGTACATGGTTGCTACGTGATCGCTGCATGATCAGCCACGTGAGCAGAGCATGATAGCCACGTGGTCAGTGCATGATCAGTCACGTGATCAGTACATGATCAGTCACGTGAACAGTGCATGATCATTTATGTGATCTTGCATGATCAGTCACGCTACCAGTATATGGTTGCACGGATCATTCCATGACGAGCCACGTGAGCAGTGCATAGCCACGCGGATGTGTGCATGAGTTACGTGAGAAGAGTATGATCAGCCACGTGATCAGTGCATGAGCCACGTGATCAGTGCATGATATGTCACGTGACAGGTGTGTGATCAGCCACGTGAACAGTGCATGTTCAGCCACGTGATCAGTGCATGATAGCCACGTGATCAGTGCATGATCAGTTACGTGAGCAGTGTATGATCAGCCACGTGATCAGTGCATGGTCAGACACGTGAACAGTGTATGATCAGCCACGGGATCAGTGCATGATATCCAAGCGATCAGTGCATGATCATCACGTGATCAGTGTATGATCAGCCACGTGAACAGTGCATGCTCAGTCACGTGATCTGGGCCTGCTGAGCTGCGTGATTACTGTCTGCTCATCTGCTTGACAATTGCCAGCTGAGCTGCACGATTCCTGCCTGTCATCTGCTTGACAATTGCCAGCTGTGCTGCGAATTCCTGCCTGCTCAGCTGCTTGATTATTGCCAGCTGAGCAGCATGATTCCTCACAGCTGAGTTCCATGATTATTGCCTGCTGACTGTTTGATTCGTGCCTACTCAGCTCTTTGTTTATTGCCTCCAGAGGCACATGATCAGTGTATGAAAGCAAACATGATCAGCGCATGATCAGTCACATGATCAGCGCCATTAAGTCACGTGATCACTACATGATAGTCATGTGATCAGTCCATGCTCAGTCACGGTATCAGTGCATGATCAGCCACGTGATCAGTGCATGATCTGTCACAAGATTAGTGTATGATCATCCACGTGATCAGTGCACGGCAGTCATGTGATCAGTGCATGATATAGACGTGAACAGTGCATGATCAGTCTCGTGATCAGTGCATGATAGCCACGTGATCAGTGCATGATCAGTCACCTGATGGGTGTATGATCATTCACGTGACCTGTACATGGTAGCTACATGATCATTGCATGATCAGCCACGTGAGTAGTTCATGATAGCCACGTGATCACTGCATGAACAGTCACGTGATCAGTGCATGATCAGTCATGTGACCAGTACATGGTAGCTGCGTGATCATGGCATGATCAGCCACGTGAGCAGTGCATGATAGCCACGCGATCAGTGCATGATCAGTCACGAGATCAGTGCATGATCAGTCACGTGATCAGTGCATGATCAGCCACGTGATCAGTGCATGACAGGCACGTGATCAGTGCATGATCCAGCCGTGATCAGTGCATGATAGCCACGTGATCAGTGCATGATCAGTCACGTGATCAGTGCATGATCAGTTACGTGATCAGTGTATGATCAGCCACGTGATCAGTGCATGATCAGCCACATGATCAGTGCATGATCAATTACGCGATCAGTGCATGATCAGCACGACCAGTACATGGTAGCGACGTGATCATTGCCTGATAAGCCACGCGATCAGTGCATGATAGCCACGTGATCAGTGCATGATAGCCACGTGATCAGTGCATGATCAGTCATGTGATAGTGGCATCAGCCACGTGATCAGTGCATGATATCCACGTGATCAGTGCATGATCAGCCACGTGATCAGTGCATGATATTACGGATCAGTGTATGATCAGTCACGTGATACAGTGGATCAGCCACGTGATCAGTGCATGATGAGCCACGTGATCAGTGCAGGATCAATCACGTGATCAGCATGATCAGTCACGCGACCAGTACATGGTTGCTACGTGATCGTGCATGATCAGCCACGTGAGCAGAGCATGATAGCCACGCGGTCAGTGCATGATCAGTCACGTGATCAGTACATGATCAGTCACGTGAACAGTGCATGATCATTTACGATCTTGCATGATCAGTCACGTTACCAGTATATGGTATGCTACGTGATCATTCCATGACAGCCACGGAGCAGTGCATGATAGCCACGGATGTGTGCATGAGTTACGTGAGCAGGCGATCAGCCACGTGATCAGTGCATGAGTGCCACGTGATCAGTGCATGATATGTCACGGGACAGGTGTGTGATCAGCCACGTGAACAGTGCATGCTCAGCCACGTGATCAGTGCATGATAGCCACGTGATCAGCATGATCAGTTACGTGAGCAGTGCGATCAGCCACGTGATCAGTGCATGGTCAGACACGTGAACAGTGTCATGATCAGCCACGGATCAGTGCATGATCATGCAACGATCAGTGCATGATAGCCACGTGATCAGTGCATGATCAGTCACGTGATCAGTGCATGATCATCCACGTGATCAGTGCATGATCTGTCACAAGATTAGTGTATGATCATCCACGTGATCAGTGCACGGGCAGTCACGTGATCAGTGCATGATATAGACGTGAACAGTGCATGATCAGCCACGTGATCAGTGCATGATAGCCACGTGATCAGTGCATGATCAGTCACCTGATCGGTGCATGATCATTCACGTGACCTGTACATGATAGCTGCACGATCATTGCATGATCAGCCACGTGATCAGTGCATGATAGCCACGATCAGTGCATGATCAGTCACGTGATCAGTGCATGATCAGTCATGTGACCAGTACATGGTAGGTGCGTGATCATGCATGATCAGCCACGTGCAGTGCATGATAGCCACGTGATCAGTGCATGATCAGACACGTGATCAGTGCATGATCAGTCACGTGATCAGTGCATGATCAGCCACGTGATCAGTGCATGACCAGTCACGTGATCAGTGCATGTTCAGCCATGATCAGTGCATGATAGCCACGTGATCAGTGCATGATCAGTCACGTGATCAGTGCATGATCAGCCACGTGATCAGTGCATGATCAGCCACGTGATCAGTGCATGATCAGTACGTGATCAGTGCATGATCAATTACGTGATCTGCATGATCAGTCACGGACCAGTACATGGTAGCACGTGATCAGTGCATGATCAGCACATGATCAGTGCATGATAGCCGCGATCAGTGCATGATAGCCACGTGATCAGTGCATGATCAGTCACGTGATAGTGTGTGATCAGCCACGTGATCAGTGCATGATAGCCACGTGATCAGTGCATGATCAGCCACGTGATCAGTGCATGATCAGCCACGTGATCAGTGCATGATCAGTCACGGATCATGCGTGATCAGCCACGCGATCAGTGCATGATGAGCCACGTGATCAGTGCATGATCAGCTACGTGATCAGTGCATGATCAGTCACGTGATCAGTACATGATCAGCCACGTGATCAGTGCATGATCAGTTACGTGATCAGTGCATGATCAGTCACGTGACAGTATATGGTCAGCACGTGATCATTGCATGACCAGCCACGTGAGCAGTGCATGATAGCCACGTGATCAGTGCATGCGAGTCACGTGAGCAGAGTATGACCAGCCACGTGATCAGTGCATGAGTGATCAGTGCATGATAGTCACGTGACCAGTGTATGATCAGCCACGTGATCAGTGCATGATCAGCCACGTGATCAGTGCATGATAGCCACGTGATCAGTGCGATCAGCCACGTGAGCAGTGCATGATCAGCCACGTGATCAGTGCATGAGTGCTACGTGATCAGTGCATGATATGTCACGTGACAGTGTGTGATCAGCCACGCGAACAGTGCATGTTCAGCCACGTGATCAGTGCATGATCAGTTACGTGAGCAGTGCATGATCAGCCACGTGATCAGTGCATGAGTGCCACGTGATCAGTGCATGATATGTCACGTGACAGGTGTGTGATCAGCCACGTGATCAGTGCATGTTCAGCCACGTGATCAGTGCATGATAGCCACGTGATCAGTGCATGATCAGTTACGCGAGCAGTGTATGATCAGCCACGTGATCAGTGCATGGTCAGTCACGTGATCAGTGTATGATCAGCCACGTGAACAGTGCATGCTCAGTCACGCGATCTGGGCCTGCTGAGCTGCGTGATTACTGTCTGCTCATCTGCTTGACAATTGCCAGCTGAGCTGCACGATTCCTGCCCGTCATCTGCTTGACAATTGCCAGCTGTGCTGCGAATTCCTGCCTGCTCAGCTGCTTGATTATTGCCAGCTGAGCAGCATGATTCCTCACACCTGAGTTCCATGATTATTGCCTGCTGACTGTTTGATTCGCCTACTCAGCTCTTTGTTTA
Organism: Bos javanicus; assembly: GCF_032452875.1. Classification (NCBI taxonomy): domain Eukaryota; kingdom Metazoa; phylum Chordata; class Mammalia; order Artiodactyla; family Bovidae; genus Bos; species Bos javanicus. Next base: position 17,674 of record NW_026894930.1, read on the forward strand.
TTGCCTCCAGAGGCACATGATCAGTGTATGATAGCAAACATGATCAGCGATGATCAGTCACATGATCAGCGCCATTAAGTCACGTGATCACTACATGATAGTCATGTGATCAGTCCATGCTCAGTCACGTGCATCAGTGCATGATCAGCCACGTGATCAGTGCATGATCTGTCACAAGATTAGTGCATGATCATCCACGTGATCAGTGCACGGGCAGTCATGTGATCAGTGCATGATATAGACGTGAACAGTGCTTGATCAGTCTCGTGATCAGTGCATGATAGCCACGTGATCAGTGCATGATCAGTCACCTGATGGGTGCATGATCATTCACGTGACTGTACATGGTAGCTACATGATCACTGCATGATCAGCCACGTGAGCAGTTCATGATAGCCACGTGATCACTGCATGATCAGTCACGTGATCAGTGCATGATCAGTCATGTGACCAGTACATGGTAGCTGCGTGATCATGGCATGATCAGCCACGTGAGCAGTGCATGATAGCCACGTGATCAGTGCATGATCAGACACGATCAGCGCATGATCAGTCACGTGATCAGTGCATGATCAGCCACGATCAGTGCATGATCAGGCACGTGATCAGTGCATGTCCAGCCGTGATCAGTGCATGATAGCCACGTGATCAGTGCATGATCAGTCACGATCAGTGCATGATCAGTCACGTGATCAGTGGTGATCAGCCACGTGATCAGTGCATGATCAGCCACGTGATCAGTGCATGATCAATCACGTGATCAGTGCGTGATCAGTCACGTGATCAGTGCATGATAGCCACGTGATAGTGCATGATCAGCCACATGATCAGTGCATGATAGCCACGATCAGTGCATGATAGCCACGTGATCAGTGCATGATCAGCCACGTGATACATGTGTGATCAGCCACGTGATCAGTGCAGGATCAATTACGCGATCAGTGCATGATCAGTCACGTGACCAGTACATGGTTGCTCGCGATCAGTGCATGATCAGCCACGTGAGCAGAGCATGATAGCCACGTGATCAGTGCATGATCAGTCACGTGATCAGTACATGATCAGTCACGGGAACAGTGCATGATCATTTACGTGATCTTTGCATGATCAGTCACGTTACCAGTATATGGTTGCTACGTGATCATTCCATGACGCAGCCACGGGAGCAGTGCATGATAGCCACGGATGTGTGCATGAGTCACGTGAGCAGAGTATGATCAGCCACGTGATCAGTGCATGAGTGCCACGTGATCAGTGCATGATATGTCACGTGACAGGTGTGTGATCAGCCACGTGAACAGTGCATGTTCAGCCACGTGATCAGTGCATGATAGCCACGTGATCAGTGCATGATCAGTTACGTGAGCAGTGTATGATCAGCCACGTGATCAGTGCATGGTCAGACACGTGAACAGTGCATGATCAGCCACGTGATCAGTGCATGATATCCAAGTGATCAGTGCATGATCAGTCACGTGATCGGCCTGCTGAGCCGTGATTACTGTCTGCTCATCTGCTTGACAATTGCCAGCTGAGCTGCACGATTCCTGCCTGTCATCTGCTTGACAATTGCCAGCTGTGCTGCGAATTCCTGCCTGCTCAGCTGCTTGATTATTGCCAGCTGAGCAGCATGATTCCTCACACCTGAGTTCCATGATTATTGCCTGCTGACTGTTTGATTCGTGCCTACTCAGCTCTTTGTTTATTGCCTCCAGAGGCACATGATCAGTGTATGATAGCAAACATGATCAGCGATGATCAGTCACATGATCAGCGCCATTAAGTCACGTGATCACTACATGATAGTCATGTGATCAGTCCATGCTCAGTCACGGTATCAGTGCATGATCAGCCACGTGATCAGTGCATGATCTGTCACAAGATTAGTGTATGATCATCCACGTGATCAGTGCAGGGCAGTCATGTGATCAGTGCATGATATAGACGAACAGTGCATGATCAGTCTCGTGATCAGTGCATGATAGCCACGTGATCAGTGCATGATCAGTCACCTGATGGGTGTATGATCATTCACGTGACCTGTACATGGTAGCTACATGATCATTGCATGATCAGCCACGTGAGTAGTTCATGATAGCCACGTGATCACTGCATGATCAGTCACGTGATCAGTGCATGATCAGTCATGTGACCAGTACATGGTAGCTGCGTGATCATGGCATGATCAGCCACGTGAGCAGTGCATGATAGCCACGTGATCAGTGCATGATCAGTCACGTGATCAGTGCATGATCAGCATGTGATCAGTGCGATCAGCCACGGATCAGTGCATGATCAGCCACGTGATCAGTGCATGATCAGTTACGTGATCAGTGCATGATCAGCCACGTGACCAGTGCATGATAGCTACGTGATCATTGCATGATCAGCCACGTGATCAGTGCATGATAGCCACGTGATCAGTGCATGATCAGCCACGATCAGTGCATGATCAGTCATGTGATACGTGTGATCAGCCACGTGATCAGTGCATGATATCCACGATCAGTGCATGATCAGCCACGTGATCAGTGCATGATCACCGTGATCAGTGCATGATCAGTCACGTGATCAGTGATCAGCCACGTGATCAGTGCATGATGAGCCACGTGATCAGTGCAGGATCACGCGATCAGTGCATGATCAGTCACGTGACCAGTACATGGTTGCCAATGGATCGTGCATGATCAGCCACGTGAGCAGTGCATGATAGCCACGTGGTCAGTGCATGATCAGTCACGTGATCAGTACATGATCAGTCACGTGAACAGTGCATGATCAGTTACGTGATCTTTGCATGATCAGTCACGCACAGTATATGGTTGCACGTGATCATTCCATGACGAGCCACGTGAGCAGTGCATGATAGCCACGTGATGTGCATGAGTTACGAGCAGAGTATGATCAGCCACGTGATCAGTGCATGAGTGCCACGCGATCAGTGCATGATAGTCACGGACAGTGTGTGATCAGCCACGTGAACAGTGCATGTTCAGCCACGTGATCAGTGCATGATAGCCACGCGATCAGTGCATGATCAGTTACGCGATCAGTGTATGATCAGTCACGTGATCAGTGCATGATAGCCACGTGATCAGTGCGATCAGCCACGTGATCAGTGCATGATCAGTTACGGGATCAGCGCGATCAGCCACGGGATCAGTGCATGGTCAGACACGGGAACAGTATGATCAGCCACGTGATCAGTGCATGATATCCACGTGATCAGTGCATGATCATCACGTGATCAGTGTATGATCAGCCACGGAACAGTGCATGCTCAGTCACGTGATCTGGGCCTGCTGAGCTGCGTGATTACTGTCTGCTCATCTGCTTGACAATTGCCAGCTGAGCTGCACGATTCCTGCCCGTCATCTGCTTGACAATTGCCAGTGCTGCGTAATTCCTGCCTGCTCAGCTGCTTGATTATTGCCAGCTGAGCAGCATGATTCTCACACCTGAGTTCCATGATTATTGCCTGCTGACTGTTTGATTCGTGCCTACTCAGCTCTTTGTTTATTGCCTCCAGAGGCACATGATCAGTGTATGATAGCAAACATGATCAGCGCATGATCAGTCACATGATCAGCGCCATTAAGTCACGTGATCACTACATGATAGTCATGTGATCAGTCCATGCTCAGTCACGGTATCAGTGCATGATCAGTCACGTGATCAGTGTATGATCATCCACGTGATCAGTGCACGGGCAGTCATGTGATCAGTGCATGATATAGACGCGGATCAGTGCATGATCGAGTCACGTGATCAGTGCATGATAGTCACGTGATCAGTGTATGATCAGCCACGTGAGGTTCATGATAGCCACGTGATCACTGCATGATCAGTCACGCGATCAGTGCATGATCAGTCATGTGACCAGTACATGGTAGCTGTGATCATTGCATGATCAGCCACGTGAGCAGTGCATGATAGCCACGTGATCAGTGCATGATCAGTCACGTGATCAGTGCATGATCAGTCACGTGATCAGTGCATGATCAGCCACGCGATCAGTGCATGACCAGGCACGTGATCAGTGCATGTCCAGCCACGTGATCAGTGCATGATAGCCACGTGATCAGTGCATGATCAGCCACGTGATCAGTGCATGATCAGTTACGTGATCAGTGCATGATCAGCCACGTGATCAGTGCATGATCAGCCACGTGATCAGTGCATGATCAATTACGTGATCAGTGCATGATCAGTCACGTGACCAGTACATGGTAGCTACGTGATCATTGCCTGATCAGCCATGATCAGTGCATGATAGCCACGTGATCAGTGCATGATAGCCACGTGATCAGTGCATGATCAGTCATGTGATACGTGTGTGATCAGCCACGTGATCAGTGCATGATAGCCACGTGATCAGTGCATGACAGCCACGTGATCAGTGCATGAGAGCCACGTGATCAGTGCATGATCAGTCACGTGATACATGTGTGATCAGCCACGTGATCAGTGCATGATGAGCCACGTGATCAGTGCAGGATCAATTACGTGATCAGTGCATGATCAGTCACGTGACCAGTACATGGTTGCTACGTGATCGTTGCATGATCAGCCACGTGAGCAGAGCATGATAGCCACGTGGTCAGTGCATGATCAGTCACGTGATCAGTACATGATCAGTCACGTGAACAGTGCATGATCATTTACGTGATCTTTGCATGATCAGTCACGTTACCAGTATATGGTTGCTACGTGATCATTCCATGACGAGCCACGTGAGCAGTGCATGATAGCCACGTGATGTGTGCATGAGTTACGTGAGCAGAGTATGATCAGCCACGTGATCAGTGCATGAGTGCCACGTGATCAGTGCATGATATGTCACGTGACAGTGTGTGATCAGCCACGTGAACAGTGCATGTTCAGCCACGTGATCAGTGCATGATAGCCACGTGATCAGTGCATGATCAGTTACGTGAGACAGTGTATGATCAGCCACGTGATCAGTGCATGGTCAGACACGTGAACAGTGTATGATCAGCCACGTGATCAGTGCATGATATCCAAGTGATCAGTGCATGATCATCACGTGATCAGTGTATGATCAGCCACGTGAACAGTGCATGCTCAGTCACGTGATCTGGGCCCGCTGAGCTGCGTGATTACTGTCTGCTCATCTGCTTGACAATTGCCAGCTGAGCTGCACGATTCCTGCCTGTCATCTGCTTGACAATTGCCAGCTGTGCTGCGAATTCCTGCCTGCTCAGCTGCTTGATTATTGCCAGCTGAGCAGCATGATTCCTCACACCTGAGTTCCATGATTATTGCCTGCTGACTGTTTGATTCGTGCCTACTCAGCTCTTTGTTTATTGCCTCCAGAGGCACATGATCAGTGTATGATAGCAAACATGATCAGCGCATGATCAGTCACATGATCAGCGCCATTAAGTCACGTGATCACTACATGATAGTCATGTGATCAGTCCATGCTCAGTCACGGTATCAGTGCATGATCAGCCACGTGATCAGTGCATGATCTGTCACAAGATTAGTGTATGATCATCCACGTGATCAGTGCATGGCAGTCATGTGATCAGTGCATGATATAGACGTGAACAGTGCATGATCAGTCTCGTGATCAGTGCATGATAGCCACGTGATCAGTGCATGATCAGTCACCTGATCGGTGAATGATCATTCACGTGACCTGTACATGGTAGCTACATGATCATTGCATGATCAGCCACGTGAGTAGTGCATGATAGCCACGTGATCACTGCATGATCAGTCACGTGATCAGTGCATGATCAGTCACGTGATCAGTGCATGGTCAGCCGCGTGATCAGGGCATGATCAGCCACGTGAGCAGTGCATGATCAGCCACGTGATCAGTGCATGATCAGCCACGTGATCAGTGCATGATCAGTCACGTGATCAGTGCATGATCAGTCACGTGATCAGTGCATGATCAGCCACGTGATCAGTGCATGATCAGCCACGTGATCAGTGCATGATCAGTTACGTGATCAGTGCATGATCAGTCACGTGATCAGTACATGGTAGCCACGTGATCAGTGCATGATCAGCCACGTGATCAGTGCATGATAGCCACGTGATCAGTGCATGATCAGCCACGTGATCAGTGCATGATCAGTCACGTGATCAGTGCATGATCAGCCACGTGATCAGTGCATGATAGCCACGTGATCAGTGCATGATCAGCCACGTGATCAGTGCATGATCAGCCACGTGATCAGTGCATGATCAGCCACGTGATCAGTGTGATCAGCCACGTGATCAGTGCATGATCAGCCACGTGATCAGTGCATGATCAGCCACGTGATCAGTGCATGATCAGCCACGTGATCAGTGCATGGTCAGACACGTGAACAGTGTATGATCAGCCACGTGATCAGTGCATGATATCCAAGCGATCAGTGCATGATCATCACGTGATCAGTGTATGATCAGCCACGTGAACAGTGCATGCTCAGTCACGTGATCTGGGCCTGCTGAGCTGCGTGATTACTGTCTGCTCATCTGCTTGACAATTGCCAGCTGAGCTGCACGATTCCCGCCTGTCATCTGCTTGACAATTGCCAGCTGTGCTGCGTAATTCCTGCCTGCTCAGCTGCTTGATTATTGCCAGCTGAGCAGCATGATTCCTCACACCTGAGTTCCATGATTATTGCCTGCTGACTGTTTGATTCGTGCCTACTCAGCTCTTTGTTTATTGCCTCCAGAGGCACATGATCAGTGTATGATAGCAAACATGATCAGCGCATGATCAGTCACATGATCAGCGCCATTAAGTCACGTGATCACTACATGATAGTCACGTGATCAGTCCATGCTCAGTCACGGTATCAGTGCATGATCAGCCACGTGATCAGTGCATGATCTGTCACAAGATTAGTATGATCATCCACGTGATCAGTGCATGGGCAGTCATGTGATCAGTGCATGATATAGACGTGAACAGTGCATGATCAGTCTCGTGATCAGTGCATGATAGCCACGTGATCAGTGCATGATCAGTCACCTGATGGGTGTATGATCATTCACGTGACCACATGGTAGCTACATGATCATTGCATGATCAGCCACGTGAGTAGTTCATGATAGCCACGTGATCACTGCATGATCAGTCACGCGATCAGTGCATGATCAGTCATGTGACCAGTACATGGTAGCTGCGCGGATCATGCATGATCAGCCACGTGAGCAGTGCATGATAGCCACGTGATCAGTGCATGATCAGACACGTGATCAGTGCATGATCAGTCACGTGATCAGTGCATGATCAGCCACGTGATCAGTGCATGACCAGCACGTGATCAGTGTATGTCCAGCCATGATCAGTGCATGATAGCCACGTGATCAGTGCATGATCAGTCACGTGATCAGTGCATGATCAGTCATGTGATCAGTGCATGATCAGCCACGTGATCAGTGCATGATCAGCCACATGATCAGTGCATGATCAATTACGTGATCAGTGCATGATCAGTCACGTGACCAGTACATGGTAGCTACGCGATCATTGCCTGATCAGCCATGATCAGTGCATGATAGCCACGATCAGTGCATGATAGCCACGTGATCAGTGCATGATCAGTCATGTGATACGTGTGGATCAGCCACGTGATCAGTGCATGATATCCACGTGATCAGTGCATGACAGCCACGTGATCAGTGCATGAGAGCCACGGGATCAGTGCATGATCAGTCACGTGATACATGTGTGATCAGCCACGTGATCAGTGCATGATGAGCCACGCGATCAGTGCAGGATCAATTACGTGATCAGTGCATGATCAGTCACGTGACCAGTACATGGTTGCTACGTGATCGCTGCATGATCAGCCACGTGAGCAGAGCATGACAGCCACGTGGTCAGTGCATGATCAGTCACGTGATCAGTACATGATCAGTCACGTGAACAGTGCATGATCATTTACGTGATCTTTGCATGATCAGTCACGCTACCAGTATATGGTTGCTACGCGATCATTCCATGACGAGCCACGTGAGCAGTGCATGATAGCCACGTGATGTGTGCATGAGTTACGTGAGCAGAGTATGATCAGCCACGTGATCAGTGCATGAGTGCCACGTGATCAGTGCATGATATGTCACGTGACAGGTGTGTGATCAGCCACGTGAACAGTGCATGTTCAGCCACGGGATCAGTGCATGATAGCCACGTGATCAGTGCATGATCAGTTACGTGAGCAGTGTATGATCAGCCACGTGATCAGTGCATGGTCAGACACGTGAACAGTGTATGATCAGCCACGTGATCAGTGCATGATATCCAAGTGATCAGTGCATGATCATCACGTGATCAGTGTATGATCAGCCACGTGAACAGTGCATGCTCAGTCACGTGATCTGGGCCTGCTGAGCTGCGTGATTACTGTCTGCTCATCTGCTTGACAATTGCCAGCTGAGCTGCACGATTCCTGCCCGTCATCTGCTTGACAATTGCCAGCTGTGCTGCGTAATTCCTGCCTGCTCAGCTGCTTGATTATTGCCAGCTGAGCAGCATGATTCCTCACACCTGAGTTCCATGATTATTGCCTGCTGACTGTTTGATTCGTGCCTACTCAGCTCTTTGTTTATTGCCTCCAGAGGCACATGATCAGTGTATGATAGCAAACATGATCAGCGCATGATCAGTCACATGATCAGCGCCATTAAGTCACGTGATCACTACATGATAGTCATGTGATCAGTCCATGCTCAGTCACGTATCAGTGCATGATCAGCCACGTGATCAGTGCATGATCTGTCACAAGATTAGTGTATGATATCCACGTGATCAGTGCACGGGCAGTCATGTGATCAGTGCATGATATAGACGTGAACAGTGCATGATCAGTCTCGGGATCAGTGCATGATAGCCACGTGATCAGTGCATGATCAGTCACCTGATGGGTGTATGATCATTCACGTGACCTGTACATGGTAGCTACATGATCATTGCATGATCAGCCACGTGAGTAGTTCATGATAGCCACGCGATCACTGCATGATCAGTCACGTGATCAGTGCATGATCAGTCATGTGACCAGTACATGGTAGCGGCGTGATCACGGCATGATCAGCCACGTGAGCAGTGCATGATAGCCACGTGATCAGTGCATGATCAGACACGAGATCAGTGCATGATCAGTCACGCGATCAGTGCATGATCAGCCACGTGATCAGTGCATGACCAGGCACGTGATCAGTGTATGATCCAGCCACGTGATCAGTGCATGATAGCCACGTGATCAGTGCATGATCAGTCACGTGATCAGTGCATGATCATAGTGATCAGTGTATGATCAGCCACGGATCAGTGCATGATCAGCCACATGATCAGTGCATGATCAATGCCGTGAGTGCATGATCAGTTACGTGACCAGTACATGGCAGCACGTGATCATTGCCTGATCAGCCACGTGATCAGTGCATGATAGCCACGCGATCAGTGCATGATAGCCACGTGATCAGTGCATGATCAGTCATGTGATACGTGTGATCAGCCACATGATCAGTGCATGATATCCACGTGATCAGTGCATGACAGCCACGTGATCAGTGCATGAGAGCCACGGATCAGCATGATCAGTCACGATACATGTGCGATCAGCCACGTGATCAGTGCATGATGAGCCACGTGATCAGTGCAGGATCAATTACGCGATCAGTGCATGATCAGTCACGTGACCAGTACATGGTTACACGGATCGCTGCATGATCAGCCACGTGAGCAGAGCATGATAGCCACGTGGTCAGTGCATGATCAGTCACGTGATCAGTGCATGATCAGTCACGTGATCAGTGCATGATCATTTACGTGATCAGTGCATGATCAGTCACGTTATCAGTATAGTTGCTACGTGATCATTCCATGACAGCCACGTGAGCAGTGCATGATAGCCACGTGATGTGTGCATGAGTTACGTGATGGTGCGATCAGCCACGTGATCAGTATGGTGCCACTGATCAGTGCATGATATGTCACGTGATCAGTGTGTGATCAGCCACGTGATCAGTGCATGTTCAGCCACGTGATCAGTGCATGATAGCCACGTGATCAGTGCATGATCAGTCACGTGATCAGTGCATGATCAGCCACGTGATCAGTGCATGGCAGTCACGTGATCAGTGTATGATCAGCCACGTGATCAGTGCATGATAGCCACGTGATCAGTGCATGATCATCACGTGATCAGTGCATGATCAGTCACGTGATACGTGCATGATCAGCCACGTGATCAGTGCATGATCAGTCACGTGATTAGTGTATGATCATCCACGTGATCAGTGCATGGTCAGTCACGTGATCAGTGCATGATATAGACGTGATCAGTGCATGATCAGCCGCGATCAGTGCATGATAGCCACGTGATCAGTGCATGATCAGTCACGTGATCAGTGCATGATCAGTCACGACCAGTACATGGTAGCTGCGCGATCATGGCATGATCAGCCACGTGAGCAGTGCATGATAGCCACGATCAGTGCATGATCAGTCACGTGATCAGTGCATGATCAGCCACGTGATCAGTGCATGATCAGCCACGCGATCAGTGCATGATCAGCCACGTGATCAGTGCATGATAGCCACGCGATCAGTGCATGATCAGCCACGTGATCAGTGCATGATCAGTCACGTGATCAGTGCATGATCAGCCACGTGATCAGTGCATGATCAGCCACATGATCAGTGCATGATCAATCACGTGATCAGTGCATGATCAGTCACGTGACCAGTACATGGTAGTCACGTATCATTGCCTGATCAGCCACGTGATCAGTGCATGATAGCCACGTGATCAGTGCATGATAGCCACGCGATCAGTGCATGATCAGTCATGTGATACGGTGTGATCAGCCACGTGATCAGTGCATGATATCCACGTGATCAGTGCATGACAGCCACGTGATCAGTGCATGAGAGCCACGGATCAGTGCATGATCAGTCACGTGATACATGTGTGATCAGCCACGTGATCAGTGCATGATGAGCCACGTGATCAGTGCAGGATCAATTACGTGATCAGTGCATGATCAGTCACTGACCAGTACATGGTTGCTACGTGATCGCTGCATGATCAGCCACGTGAGCAGAGCATGATAGCCACGCGGTCAGTGCATGATCAGTCACGTGATCAGTACATGATCAGTCACGTGAACAGTGCATGATCATTTACGTGATCTTTGCATGATCAGTCACGTTACCAGTATATGGTTGCTACGTGATCATTCCATGACGAGCCACGTGAGCAGTGCATGATAGCCACGTGATGTGTGCATGAGTTACGTGAGCAGAGTATGATCAGCCACGTGATCAGTGCATGAGTGCCACGTGATCAGTGCATGATATGTCACGTGACAGGTGTGTGATCAGCCACGTGAACAGTGCATGTTCAGCCACGTGATCAGTGCATGATAGCCACGTGATCAGTGCATGATCAGTTACGTGAGCAGTGTATGATCAGCCACGTGATCAGTGCATGGTCAGACACGTGAACAGTGTATGATCAGCCACGCGATCAGTGCATGATATCCAAGTGATCAGTGCATGATCATCACGTGATCAGTGTATGATCAGCCACGTGAACAGTGCATGCTCAGTCACGTGATCTGGGCCTGCTGAGCTGCGTGATTACTGTCTGCTCATCTGCTTGACAATTGCCAGCTGAGCTGCACGATTCCTGCCTGTCATCTGCTTGACAATTGCTGTGCTGCGTAATTCCTGCCTGCTCAGCTGCTTGATTATTGCCAGCTGAGCAGCATGATTCCTCACACCTGAGTTCCATGATTATTGCCTGCTGACTGTTTGATTCGTGCCTACTCAGCTCTTTGTTTATTGCCTCCAGAGGCACATGATCAGTGTATGATAGCAAACATGATCAGCGCATGATCAGTCACATGATCAGCGCCATTAAGTCACGTGATCACTACATGATAGTCATGTGATCAGTCCATGCTCAGTCACGGTATCAGTGCATGATCAGCCACGTGATCAGTGCATGATCTGTCACAAGATTAGTGTATGATCATCCACGGATCAGTGCACGGGCAGTCATGTGATCAGTGCATGATATAGACGTGAACAGTGCATGATCAGTCTCGATCAGTGCATGATAGCCACGTGATCAGTGCATGATCAGTCACCTGATGGGTGTATGATCATTCACGTGACCTGTACATGGTAGCTACGATCATTGCATGATCAGCCACGTGAGTAGTTCATGATAGCCACGTGATCACTGCATGATCAGTCACGTGATCAGTGCATGATCAGTCATGTGACCAGTACATGGTAGCGATCATGGCATGATCAGCCACGTGAGCATGCATGATAGCCACGTGATCAGTGCATGATCAGACACGAGATCAGTGCATGATCAGTCACGTGATCAGTGCATGATCACCACGTGATCAGTGCATGACCAGGCACGTGATCAGTGTATGTCCAGCCAAGTGATCAGTGCATGATAGCCACGTGATCAGTGCATGATCAGTCACGTGATCAGTGCATGATCAGTTACGTGATCAGTGTATGATCAGCCACGTGATCAGTGCATGATCAGCCACAAGATCAGTGCATGATCAATTACGTGATCAGTGCATGATCAGTCACGTGACCAGTACATGGTAGCCACGTGATCATTGCCTGATCAGCCACGTGATCAGTGCATGATAGCCACGTGATCAGTGCATGATAGCCACGCGATCAGTGCATGATCAGTCATGTGATACGTGTGTGATCAGCCACGTGATCAGTGCATGATATCCACGTGATCAGTGCATGACAGCCACGTGATCAGTGCATGAGAGCCACGTGATCAGTGCATGATCAGTCACGATACATGTGATCAGCCACGTGATCAGTGCATGATGAGCCACGTGATCAGTGCAGGATCAATTACGTGATCAGTGCATGATCAGTCACGTGACCAGTACATGGTTGCTACGTGATCGTGCATGATCAGCCACGTGAGCAGAGCATGATAGCCACGTGATCAGTGCATGATCAGTCACGTGATCAGTACATGATCAGTCACGTGAACAGTGCATGATCATTTACGTGATCTTGCATGATCAGTCACGTGACAGTATATGGTAGCCACGTGATCAGTGCATGACCAGCCACGTGAGCAGTGCATGATAGCCACGTGATGTATGTAGCCAGTTGATGCAGAGCATGATCAGCCACGTGATCAGTGCATGAGTGCCACGTGATCAGTGCATGATATGTCACGTGACAGGTGCGTGATCAGCCACGTGAACAGTGCATGTTCAGCCACGTGATCAGTGCATGATAGCCACGTGATCAGTGCATGATCAGTTACGTGATCAGTGCATGATCAGCCACGTGATCAGTGCATGATCAGCCACGTGATCAGCGCATGATCAGCCACGTGATCAGTGCATGATAGCCACGTGATCAGTGCATGATAGCCACGTGATCAGTGCATGATCAGTCACGTGATCAGTGTGCGATCAGCCACGTGATCAGTGCATGATCTGTCACAAGATCAGTGTATGATCATCCACGTGATCAGTGCACGGGCAGTCATGTGATCAGTGCATGATATAGACGTGAACAGTATGATCAGTCTCGTGATCAGTGCATGATAGCCACGTGATCAGTGCATGATCAGTCACCTGATGGGTGTGCATGATCATTCACGTGACCTGTACATGGTAGCTACATGATCATTGCATGATCAGCCACGTGAGTAGTGCATGATAGCCACGTGATCAGTGCATGATCAGTCACGTGATCAGTGCATGATCAGTCACGTGATCAGTACATGGTAGCTGCGTGATCATGGCATGATCAGCCACGTGAGCAGTGCATGATAGCCACGTGATCAGTGCATGATCAGACACGAGATCAGTGCATGATCAGCCACGTGATCAGTGCATGATCAGCCACGTGATCAGTGCATGACCAGGCACGTGATCAGTGTATGTCCAGCCACGTGATCAGTGCATGATAGCCACGTGATCAGTGCATGATCAGTCACGTGATCAGTGCATGATCAGTTACGTGATCAGTGTATGATCAGCCACGTGATCAGTGCATGATCAGCCACGTGATCAGTGCATGATCAATTACGATCAGTGCATGATCAGTCACGTGACCAGTACATGGTAGCTCACGTGATCATTGCATGATCAGCCACGTGATCAGTGCATGATAGCCACGTGATCAGTGCATGATAGCCACGCGATCAGTGCATGATCAGTCATGTGATACGTGCATGATCAGCCACGTGATCAGTGCATGATAGCCACGTGATCAGTGCATGATCAGCCACGTGATCAGTGCATGAGAGCCACGGATCAGTGCATGATCAGTCACGTGATCATGTGATCAGCCACGTGATCAGTGCATGATAGCCACGTGATCAGTGCATGATCAGTCACGTGATCAGTGCATGATCAGTCACGGATCAGTGCATGATCAGTCACGTGATCAGTGCATGATCAGCTACGTGATCAGTGCATGATCAGTCACGTGACCAGTACATGGTAGCCACGTGATCATTGCATGATCAGCCACGCGAGCAGTGCATGATAGCACGGTCAGTGCATGATCACACGTGATCAGTGCATGATCAGTCACGTGATCAGTGCATGAGCACGTGATCAGTGCATGATCAGTCACGTGATCAGTGCATGATCAGCCACGTGAGCAGTGCATGATCAGCCACGTGATCAGTGCATGATCAGTCACGTGAGCAGAGTATGATCAGCCACGTGATCAGTGCATGAGTGCCACGTGATCAGTGCATGATATGTCACGTGACAGGTGTGTGATCAGCCACGTGAACTGTGCATGTTCAGCCACGTGATCAGTGCATGATAGCCACGTGATCAGTGCATGATCAGTTACGTGAGCAGTGTATGATCAGCCACGTGATCAGTGCATGGTCAGACACGTGAACAGTGTATGATCAGCCACGTGATCAGTGCATGATATCCAAGTGATCAGTGCATGATCAGTCACGTGATCAGTGCATGATCAGCCACGTGAACAGTGCATGCTCAGTCACGTGATCAGGGCCTGCTGAGCTGCGTGATTACTGTCTGCTCATCTGCTTGACAATTGCCAGCTGAGCTGCACGATTCCTGCCTGTCATCTGCTTGACAATTGCCAGCTGTGCTGCGTAATTCTGCCTGCTCAGCTGCTTGATTATTGCCAGCTGAGCAGCATGATTCCTCACACCTGAGTTCCATGATTATTGCCTGCTGACTGTTTGATTCGTGCCTACTCAGCTCTTTGTTTATTGCCTCCAGAGGCACATGATCAGTGTATGATAGCAAACATGATCAGCGCATGATCAGTCACATGATCAGCGCCATTAAGTCACGTGATCACTACATGATAGTCATGTGATCAGTCCATGCTCAGTCACGGTATCAGTGCATGATCAGCCACGTGATCAGTGCATGATCATCCACGTGATCAGTGCATGGCAGTCATGTGATCAGTGCATGATATAGACGTGATCAGTGCATGATCAGTCACGTGATCAGTGCATGATAGCTACACGTGATCAGTGCATGATCAGCCACGTGAGCAGTTCATGATAGCCACGTGATCAGTGCATGATCAGTCACGTGATCAGTGCATGATCAGTCACGTGACCAGTACATGGTAGGCGTGATCATGCATGATCAGCCACGTGAGCAGTGCATGATAGCCACGTGATCAGTGCATGATCAGACACGATCAGTGCATGATCAGTCACGTGATCAGTGCATGATCAGCCACGTGATCAGTGCATGACCAGGCACGTGATCAGTGCATGTCCAGCCAAGTGATCAGTGCATGATAGCCACGTGATCAGTGCATGATCAGTCACGTGATCAGTGCATGATCAGTTACGTGATCAGTGTATGATCAGCCACGTGATCAGTGCATGATCAGCCACGTGATCAGTGCATGATCAATTACGTGATCAGTGCATGATCAGTCACGTGACCAGTACATGGTAGCACGTGATCATTGCCTGATCAGCCACGTGATCAGTGCATGATAGCCACGTGATCAGTGCATGATAGCCACGTGATCAGTGCATGATCAGTCATGTGATACGGTGTGATCAGCCACGTGATCAGTGCATGATATCCACGTGATCAGTGCATGATCAGCCACGTGATCAGTGCATGAGAGCCACGGGATCAGTGCATGATCAGTCACGGATACATGTGTGATCAGCCACGTGATCAGTGCATGATGAGCCACGTGATCAGTGGGATCAATTACGTGATCAGTGCATGATCAGTCACGTGACCAGTACATGGTTGCTACGTGATCGTTGCATGATCAGCCACGTGAGCAGAGCATGATAGCCACGTGGTCAGTGCATGATCAGTCACGTGATCAGTACATGATCAGTCACGTGAACAGTGCATGATCATTTACGTGATCTTTGCATGATCAGTCACGCTACCAGTATATGGTTGCTACGTGATCATTCCATGACGAGCCACGTGAGCAGTGCATGATAGCCACGTGATGTGTGCATGAGTTACGTGAGCAGAGTATGATCAGCCACGTGATCAGTGCATGAGTGCCACGTGATCAGTGCATGATATGTCACGTGACAGGTGTGTGATCAGCCACGTGAACAGTGCATGTTCAGCCACGTGATCAGTGCATGATAGCCACGTGATCAGTGCATGATCAGCCGTGAGCAGTGTATGATCAGCCACGTGATCAGTGCATGGTCAGACACGTGAACAGTGTATGATCAGCCACGTGATCAGTGCATGATATCCAAGTGATCAGTGCATGATCATCACGTGATCAGTGTATGATCAGCCACGTGAACAGTGCATGCTCAGTCACGTGATCTGGGCCTGCTGAGCTGCGTGATTACTGTCTGCTCATCTGCTTGACAATTGCCAGCTGAGCTGCACGATTCCTGCCTGTCATCTGCTTGACAATTGCCAGCTGTGCTGCGTAATCCTGCCTGCTCAGCTGCTTGATTATTGCCAGCTGAGCAGCATGATTCCTCACACCTGAGTTCCATGATTATTGCCTGCTGACTGTTTGATTCGTGCCTACTCAGCTCTTTGTTTATTGCCTCCAGAGGCACATGATCAGTGTATGATAGCAAACATGATCAGCGATGATCAGTCACATGATCAGCGCCATTAAGTCACGTGATCACTACATGATAGTCATGTGATCAGTCCATGCTCAGTCACGGTATCAGTGCATGATCAGCCACGTGATCAGTGCATGATCTGTCACAAGATTAGTGTATGATCATCCACGTGATCAGTGCACCGGCAGTCATGTGATCAGTGCATGATATAGACGTGAACAGTGCATGATCAGTCTCGTGATCAGTGCATGATAGCCACGTGATCAGTGCATGATCAGTCACCTGATGGGTGTATGATCATTCACGTGACCTGTACATGGTAGCTACATGATCATTGCATGATCAGCCACGTGAGTAGTTCATGATAGCCACGTGATCACTGCATGATCAGTCACGTGATCAGTGCATGATCAGTCATGTGACCAGTACATGGTAGCTGCGTGATCATGGCATGATCAGCCACGTGAGCAGTGCATGATAGCCACGTGATCAGTGCATGATCAGACACGTGATCAGTGCATGATCAGTCACGTGATCAGTGCATGATCAGCCACGTGATCAGTGCATGACCAGGCACGTGATCAGTGTATGTCCAGCCAAGTGATCAGTGCATGATAGCCACGTGATCAGTGCATGATCAGTCACGTGATCAGTGCATGATCAGTTACGTGATCAGTGCATGATCAGCCACGTGATCAGTGCATGATCAGCCACATGATCAGTGCATGATCAATTACGTGATCAGTGCATGATCAGTCACGTGACCAGTACATGGCTACGTGATCATTGCCTGATCAGCCACGTGATCAGTGCATGATAGCCACGTGATCAGTGCATGATAGCCACGTGATCAGTGCATGATCAGTCACGTGACAGTGCATGATCAGCCACGTGATCAGTGCATGATATCCACGTGATCAGTGCATGACAGCCACGTGATCAGTGCATGAGAGCCACGATCAGTGCATGATCAGTCACGTGATACATGTGTGATCAGCCACGTGATCAGTGCATGATGAGCCACGTGATCAGTGCAGGATCAATTACGTGATCAGTGCATGATCAGTCACGTGACCAGTACATGGTTGCTACGTGATCGCTTGCATGATCAGCCACGTGAGCAGAGCATGATAGCCACGTGGTCAGTGCATGATCAGTCACGTGATCAGTACATGATCAGTCACGTGAACAGTGCATGATCATTTACGTGATCTTTGCATGATCAGTCACGTGACCAGTATATGGTTGCTACGTGATCATTCCATGACGAGCCACGTGAGCAGTGCATGATAGCCACGTGATGTGTGCATGAGCGTGAGCAGAGTATGATCAGCCACGTGATCAGTGCATGAGTGCCACGTGATCAGTGCATGATATGTCACGTGACAGGTGTGTGATCAGCCACGTGAACAGTGCATGTTCAGCCACGTGATCAGTGCATGATAGCCACGTGATCAGTGCATGATCAGTCACGTGAGCAGTGTATGATCAGCCACGTGATCAGTGCATGATCAGATCACGTGATCAGTGTATGATCAGCCACGTGAACAGTGCATGCTCAGTCACGTGATCTGGGCCTGCTGAGCTGCGTGATTACTGTCTGCTCATCTGCTTGACAATTGCCAGCTGAGCTGCACGATTCCTGCCTGTCATCTGCTTGACAATTGCCAGCTGTGCTGCGAATTCTGCCTGCTCAGCTGCTTGATTATTGCCAGCTGAGCAGCATGATTCCTCACACCTGAGTTCCATGATTATTGCCTGCTGACTGTTTGATTCGTGCCTACTCAGCTCTTTGTTTATTGCCTCCAGAGGCACATGATCAGTGTATGATAGCAAACATGATCAGCGCATGATCAGTCACATGATCAGCGCCATTAAGTCACGTGATCACTACATGATAGTCATGTGATCAGTCCATGCTCAGTCACGGTATCAGTGCATGATCAGCCACGTGATCAGTGCATGATCTGTCACAAGATTAGTGTATGATCATCCACGTGATCAGTGCACGGCAGTCATGTGATCAGTGCATGATATAGACGTGAACAGTGCATGATCAGTCTCGTGATCAGTGCATGATAGCCACGTGATCAGTGCATGATCAGTCACCTGATGGGTGTATGATCATTCACGTGACCTGTACATGGTAGCTACATGATCATTGCATGATCAGCCACGTGAGTAGTTCATGATAGCCACGCGATCACTGCATGATCAGTCACGTGATCAGTGCATGATCAGTCATGTGACCAGTACATGGTAGCTGCGTGATCATGGCATGATCAGCCACGTGAGCAGTGCATGATAGCCACGTGATCAGTGCATGATCAGACACGAGATCAGTGCATGATCAGTCACGTGATCAGTGCATGATCAGCCACGTGATCAGTGCATGACCAGGCACGTGATCAGTGTATGTCCAGCCAAGTGATCAGTGCATGATAGCCACGTGATCAGTGCATGATCAGTCACGTGATCAGTGCATGATCAGTTATGTGATCAGTGTACGATCAGCCACGTGATCAGTGCATGATCAGCCACATGATCAGTGCGTGATCAATTACGTGATCAGTGCATGATCAGTCACGTGACCAGTACATGGTAGCTACGTGATCATTGCCTGATCAGCCACGTGATCAGTGCATGATAGCCACGTGATCAGTGCATGATAGCCACGTGATCAGTGCATGATCAGTCATGTGATACGTGTGTGATCAGCCACGTGATCAGTGCATGATATCCACGTGATCAGTGCATGATAGCCACGTGATCAGTGCATGAGAGCCACGGGATCAGTGCATGATCAGTCACGTGATACATGTGTGATCAGCCACGTGATCAGTGCATGATGAGCCACGTGATCAGTGCAGGATCAATTACGTGATCAGTGCATGATCAGTCACGTGACCAGTACATGGTTGCTACGTGATCGTTGCATGATCAGCCACGTGAGCAGAGCATGATAGCCACGTGGTCAGTGCATGATCAGTCACGTGATCAGTTCATGATCAGTCACGTGAACAGTGCATGATCATTTACGTGATCTTTGCATGATCAGTCACGTTACCAGTATATGGTTGCTACGTGATCATTCCATGACGAGCCACGTGAGCAGTGCATGATAGCCACGTGATGTGTGCATGAGTTACGTGAGCAGAGTATGATCAGCCACGTGATCAGTGCATGAGTGCCACGTGATCAGTGCATGATATGTCACGTGACAGGTGTGTGATCAGCCACGTGAACAGTGCATGTTCAGCCACGTGATCAGTGCATGATAGCCACGTGATCAGTGCATGATCAGTTACGTGAGCAGTGTATGATCAGCCACGTGATCAGTGCATGGTCAGACACGTGAACAGTGTATGATCAGCCACGTGATCAGTGCATGATATCCAAGTGATCAGTGCATGATCATCACGCGATCAGTGTATGATCAGCCACGTGAACAGTGCATGCTCAGTCACGTGATCTGGGCCTGCTGAGCTGCGTGATTACTGTCTGCTCATCTGCTTGACAATTGCCAGCTGAGCTGCACGATTCCTGCCTGTCATCTGCTTGACAATTGCCAGCCTGTGCGTAATTCCTGCCTGCTCAGCTGCTTGATTATTGCCAGCTGAGCAGCATGATTCCTCACACCTGAGTTCCATGATTATTGCCTGCTGACTGTTTGATTCGTGCCTACTCAGCTCTTTGTTTATTGCCTCCAGAGGCACATGATCAGTGTATGATAGCAAACATGATCAGCGCATGATCAGTCACATGATCAGCGCCATTAAGTCACGTGATCACTACATGATAGTCATGTGATCAGTCCATGCTCAGTCACGGTATCAGTGCATGATCAGCCACGTGATCAGTGCATGATCTGTCACAAGATTAGTGTATGATCATCCACGTGATCAGTGCACGGGCAGTCATGTGATCAGTGCATGATATAGACGTGAACAGTGCATGATCAGTCTCGTGATCAGTGCATGATAGCCACGTGATCAGTGCATGATCAGTCACCTGATGGGTGTATGATCATTCACGTGACCTGTACATGGTAGCTACATGATCATTGCATGATCAGCCACGTGAGTAGTTCATGATAGCCACGTGATCACTGCATGATCAGTCACGTGATCAGTGCATGATCAGTCATGTGACCAGTACATGGTAGCTGCGTGATCATGGCATGATCAGCCACGTGAGCAGTGCATGATAGCCACGTGATCAGTGCATGATCAGACACGAGATCAGTGCATGATCAGTCACGTGATCAGTGCATGATCAGCCACGTGATCAGTGCATGACCAGGCACGTGATCAGTGTATGATCCAGCCAAGTGATCAGTGCATGATAGCCACGTGATCAGTGCATGATCAGTCACGTGATCAGTGCATGATCAGTTACGTGATCAGTGTATGATCAGCCACGTGATCAGTGCATGATCAGCCACGTGATCAGTGCATGATCATACGGATCAGTGCATGATCAGTCACGTGACCAGTACATGGTAGCCACGTGATCATTGCCTGATCAGCCACGTGATCAGTGCATGATAGCCACGTGATCAGTGCATGATAGCCACGTGATCAGTGCATGATCAGTCACGTGATACGTGTGTGATCAGCCACGTGATCAGTGCATGATATCCACGTGATCAGTGCATGATCAGCCACGTGATCAGTGCATGAGAGCCACGGATCAGTGCATGATCAGTCACGTGATACATGTGTGATCAGCCACGTGATCAGTGCATGATGAGCCACGTGATCAGTGCAGGAGTGCCACGTGATCAGTGCATGATCAGTCACGTGACCAGTACATGGTTAGCTACGTGATCGTTGCATGATCAGCCACGTGAGCAGAGCATGATAGCCACGCGGTCAGTGCATGATCAGTCACGTGATCAGTACATGATCAGTCACGTGAACAGCATGATCATTTACGTGATCTTGCATGATCAGTCACGGTACAGTGCATATGGCTGCTACGTGATCATTCCATGATCAGCCACGTGAGCAGTGCATGATAGCCACGTGATGTATGCATGAGTTACGTGAGCAGTGCATGATCAGCCACGTGATCAGTGCATGAGTGCCACGTGATCAGTGCATGATATGTCACGTGACAGGTGTGTGATCAGCCACGTGAACAGTGCATGTTCAGCCACGTGATCAGTGCATGATAGCCACGTGATCAGTGCATGATCAGTTACGTGAGCAGTGCATGATCAGCCACGTGATCAGTGCATGGTCAGCCACGTGATCAGTGCATGATCAGCCACGTGATCAGTGCATGATAGCCACGTGATCAGTGCATGATCAGTCACGTGATCAGTGCATGATCAGTCACGTGATACAGTGCATGATCAGCCACGTGATCAGTGCATGATCAGCCACGTGATCAGTGCATGATCAGCCACGTGATCAGTGCATGATCAGTCACGTGATCAGCATGATATAGACGTGATCAGTGCATGATCAGTCACGTGATCAGTGCATGATAGCCACGTGATCAGTGCATGATCAGCCACGTGATCAGTGCATGATCATCACGTGATCAGTGCATGATCAGTCACGGATCATGTGTGCATGATCAGCCACGTGATCAGTGCATGATCAGCCACGTGATCAGTGCATGATCAGTCACGTGATCAGTGCATGATCAGCCACGTGATCAGTGCATGATCAGTCACGTGATCAGTGCATGATCAGTCACGTGATCAGTGCATGATCAGTCACGCATCAGTATATGGTTGCCACGTGATCATTGCATGATCAGCCACGTGATCAGTGCATGATAGCCACGTGATCAGTGCATGATCAGTTACGTGATCAGTGTATGATCAGCCACGTGATCAGTGCATGAGTGCCACGTGATCAGTGCATGATCATGTCACGTGATCAGGTGCATGATCAGCCACGTGATCAGTGCATGATCAGCCACGTGATCAGTGCATGATCAGCCACGTGATCAGTGCATGATCAGCCACGTGATCAGTGCATGAGTGCCACGTGATCAGTGCATGATATGTCACGTGATGGTGTGATCAGCCACGTGAACAGTGCATGATCAGCCACGTGATCAGTGCATGATCAGCCACGTGATCAGTGCATGATCAGCACGTGATCAGTGCATGATCAGCCACGTGATCAGTGCATGATCAGTCACGTGATCAGTGTATGATCAGCCACGTGAACAGTGCATGCTCAGTCACGTGATCTGGGCCTGCTGAGCTGCGTGATTACTGTCTGCTCATCTGCTTGACAATTGCCAGCTGAGCTGCACGATTCCTGCCTGTCATCTGCTTGACAATTGCCAGCTGTGCTGCATTCCTGCCTGCTCAGCTGCTTGATTATTGCCAGCTGAGCAGCATGATTCCTCACACCTGAGTTCCATGATTATTGCCTGCTGACTGTTTGATTCGTGCCTACTCAGCTCTTTGTTTATTGCCTCCAGAGGCACATGATCAGTGTATGATAGCAAACATGATCAGCGCATGATCAGTCACATGATCAGCGCCATTAAGTCACGTGATCACTACATGATAGTCATGTGATCAGTCCATGCTCAGTCACGGTATCAGTGCATGATCAGCCACGTGATCAGTGCATGATCTGTCACAAGATTAGTGTATGATCATCCACGTGATCAGTGCACGGGCAGTCATGTGATCAGTGCATGATATAGACGTGAACAGTGCATGATCAGTCTCGTGATCAGTGCATGATAGCCACGTGATCAGTGCATGATCAGTCACCTGATGGGTGTATGATCATTCACGTGACCTGTACATGGTAGCTACATGATCATTGCATGATCAGCCACGTGAGTAGTTCATGATAGCCACGTGATCACTGCATGATCAGTCACGTGATCAGTGCATGATCAGTCATGTGACCAGTACATGGTAGCTGCTGATCATGGCATGATCAGCCACGTGAGCAGTGCATGATAGCCACGTGATCAGTGCATGATCAGACACGAGATCAGTGCATGATCAGTCACGTGATCAGTGCATGATCAGCCACGTGATCAGTGCATGACCAGGCACGTGATCAGTGTATGTCCAGCCAAGTGATCAGTGCATGATAGCCACGTGATCAGTGCATGATCAGTCACGTGATCAGTGCATGATCAGTTATGTGATCAGTGATGATCAGCCACGTGATCAGTGCATGATCAGCCACATGATCAGTGCATGATCAATTACGTGATCAGTGCATGATCAGTCACGTGACCAGTACATGGTAGCCACGTGATCATTGCCTGATCAGCCACGTGATCAGTGCATGATAGCCACGTGATCAGTGCATGATAGCCACGTGATCAGTGCATGATCAGTCATGTGATACGTGTGATCAGCCACGTGATCAGTGCATGATATCCACGTGATCAGTGCATGACAGCCACGTGATCAGTGCATGAGAGCCACGGGATCAGTGCATGATCAGTCACGTGATCAGTGCATGATCAGCCACGTGATCAGTGCAGGATCAATTACGTGATCAGTGCATGATCAGTCACGTGACCAGTACATGGTTGCTACGTGATCGTTGCATGATCAGCCACGTGAGCAGAGCATGATAGCCACGTGGTCAGTGCATGATCAGTCACGTGATCAGTACATGATCAGTCACGTGAACAGTGCATGATCATTTACGTGATCTTTGCATGATCAGTCACGTTACCAGTATATGGTTGCTACGCGTGATCATTCCATGACGAGCCACGTGAGCAGTGCATGATAGCCACGTGATGTGTGCATGAGTTACGTGAGCAGAGTATGATCAGCCACGTGATCAGTGCATGAGTGCCACGTGATCAGTGCATGATATGTCACGCGACAGGTGTGTGATCAGCCACGTGAACAGTGCATGTTCAGCCACGTGATCAGTGCATGATAGCCACGTGATCAGTGCATGATCAGTTACGTGAGCAGTGTATGATCAGCCACGTGATCAGTGCATGGTCAGACACGTGAACAGTGTATGATCAGCCACGTGATCAGTGCATGATATCCACGTGATCAGTGCATGATCATCACGTGATCAGTGTATGATCAGCCACGTGAACAGTGCATGCTCAGTCACGTGATCTGGGCCTGCTGAGCTGCGTGATTACTGTCTGCTCATCTGCTTGACAATTGCCAGCTGAGCTGCACGATTCCTGCCTGTCATCTGCTTGACAATTGCCAGCTGTGCTGCTGTAATTCCTGCCTGCTCAGCTGCTTGATTATTGCCAGCTGAGCAGCATGATTCCTCACACCTGAGTTCCATGATTATTGCCTGCTGACTGTTTGATTCGTGCCTACTCAGCTCTTTGTTTATTGCCTCCAGAGGCACATGATCAGTGTATGATAGCAAACATGATCAGCGCATGATCAGTCACATGATCAGCGCCATTAAGTCACGTGATCACTACATGATAGTCATGTGATCAGTCCATGCTCAGTCACGGTATCAGTGCATGATCAGCCACGTGATCAGTGCATGATCTGTCACAAGATTAGTGTATGATCATCCACGTGATCAGTGCACGGGCAGTCATGTGATCAGTGCATGATATAGACGTGAACAGTGCATGATCAGTCTCGTGATCAGTGCATGATAGCCACGTGATCAGTGCATGATCAGTCACCTGATGGGTGTATGATCATTCACGTGACCTGTACATGGTAGCTACATGATCATTATGATCAGCCACGTGAGTAGTTCATGATAGCCACGTGATCACTGCATGATCAGTCACGTGATCAGTGCATGATCAGTCACGTGACCAGCATGCATGGTCAGCTGCGTGATCAGTGCATGATCAGCCACGTGATCAGTGCATGATCAGCCACGTGATCAGTGCATGATCAGCCACGTGATCAGTGCATGATCAGTCACGTGATCAGTGCATGATCAGCCACGTGATCAGTGCATGATCAGCCACGTGATCAGTGCATGATCAGCCACGTGATCAGTGCATGATCAGTCACGTGATCAGTGCATGATCAGCCACGTGATCAGTGCATGATCAGCCACGTGAGTCAGTGCATGATAGCCACGTGATCAGTGCATGATCAGTCACGTGATCAGTGCATGATCAGTCACGTGATCAGTGCATGGTAGCTACGTGATCAGTGCATGATCAGCCACGTGATCAGTGCATGATAGCCACGTGATCAGTGCATGATCAGTCACGTGATCAGTGCATGATCAGTCACGTGATCAGTGCATGATCAGCCACGTGATCAGTGCATGATCAGCCACGTGATCAGTGCATGATCAGCCACGTGATCAGTGCATGATCAGTCACGTGACCAGTGCATGATAGCCACGGATCATGCATGATCAGCCATGATCAGTGCATGATAGCCACGTGATCAGTGCATGATCAGTCACGTGATCAGTGCATGATCAGTCACGTGATCAGTGCATGATCAG
Source organism: Bos javanicus (assembly GCF_032452875.1). Classification (NCBI taxonomy): domain Eukaryota; kingdom Metazoa; phylum Chordata; class Mammalia; order Artiodactyla; family Bovidae; genus Bos; species Bos javanicus. The sequence continues at coordinate 44,186 of NW_026894930.1, forward strand.
CCACGGATCAGTATGACCAGGCACGTGATAGTGTATGTCCAGCCACGTGATCAGTGCATGATAGCCACGTGATCAGTGCATGATCAGTCACGTGATCAGTGCATGATCAGTTACGTGATCAGTGTATGATCAGCCACGTGATCAGTGCATGATCAGCCACGTGATCAGTGCATGATCAGTTACGTGATCAGTGCATGATCAGTCACGTGACCAGTACATGGTAGCTACGTGATCATTGCATGATCAGCCACGTGATCAGTGCATGATAGCCACGTGATCAGTGCATGATAGCCACGCGATCAGTGCATGATCAGTCACGTGATACGTGTGTGATCAGCCACGTGATCAGTGCATGATAGCCACGTGATCAGTGCATGACAGCCACGTGATCAGTGCATGAGAGCCACGTGATCAGTGCATGATCAGTCACGTGATACATGTGTGATCAGCCACGTGATCAGTGCATGATGAGCCACGTGATCAGTGCAGGATCAATTACGTGATCAGTGCATGATCAGTCACGTGACCAGTACATGGTTGCTACGTGATCGTGCATGATCAGCCACGTGAGCAGAGCATGATAGCCACGTGGTCAGTGCATGATCAGTCACGTGATCAGTACATGATCAGTCACGTGAACAGTGCATGATCATTTACGTGATCTTGCATGATCAGTCACGTGCCCAGTATATGGTAGCCACGTGATCATTCCATGATCAGCCACGTGAGCAGTGCATGATAGCCACGTGGAAGTGTGTGATCAGCCACGGAACAGTGCATGTTCAGCCACGTGATCAGTGCATGATGCCACGTGATCAGTGCATGATCAGTTACGTGAGCAGTGTATGATCAGCCACGTGATCAGTGCATGGTCAGACACGTGAACAGTGCATGATCAGCCACGTGATCAGTGCATGATAGTCCACGTGATCAGTGCATGATCATCACGTGATCAGTGTATGATCAGCCACGTGAACAGTGCATGCTCAGTCACGTGATCTGGGCCTGCTGAGCTGCGTGATTACTGTCTGCTCATCTGCTTGACAATTGCCAGCTGAGCTGCACGATTCCTGCCTGTCATCTGCTTGACAATTGCCAGCTGTGCTGCGGAATTCCTGCCTGCTCAGCTGCTTGATTATTGCCAGCTGAGCAGCATGATTCCTCACACCTGAGTTCCATGATTATTGCCTGCTGACTGTTTGATTCGTGCCTACTCAGCTCTTTGTTTATTGCCTCCAGAGGCACATGATCAGTGCATGATAGCAAACATGATCAGCGCATGATCAGTCACATGATCAGCGCCATTAAGTCACGTGATCACTACATGATAGTCATGTGATCAGTCCATGCTCAGTCACGGTATCAGTGCATGATCAGCCACGTGATCAGTGAAGATTAGTGTATGATCATCCACGTGATCAGTGCACGGGCAGTCATGTGATCAGTGCATGATATAGACGTGAACAGTGCATGATCAGTCTCGTGATCAGTGCATGATAGCCACGTGATCAGTGCATGATCAGTCACCTGATGGGTGTATGATCATTCACGTGACCTGTACATGGTAGCCACATGATCATTGCATGATCAGCCACGTGAGTAGTTCATGATAGCCACGTGATCACTGCATGATCAGTCACGTGATCAGTGCATGATCAGTCATGTGACCAGTACATGGTAGCCGCGTGATCATGGCATGATCAGCCACGTGAGCATTGCATGATAGCCACGTGATCAGTGCATGATCAGACACGAGATCAGTGCATGATCAGTCACGTGATCAGTGCATGATCAGCCACGTGATCAGTGCATGACCAGGCACGTGATCAGTGTATGTCCAGCCAAGTGATCAGTGCATGATAGCCACGTGATCAGTGCATGATCAGTCACGTGATCAGTGCATGATCAGTTATGTGATCAGTGTATGATCAGCCACGTGATCAGTGCATGATCAGCCACATGATCAGTGCATGATCAATTACGTGATCAGTGCATGATCAGTCACGTGACCAGTAATGGTAGCTACGTGATCATTACCTGATAAGCCACGTGATCAGTGCATGATAGCCACGTGATCAGTGCATGATAGCCACGTGATCAGTGCATGATCAGTCATGTGATACGTGTGTGATCAGCCACGCGATCAGTGCATGATATCCACGTGATCAGTGCATGACAGCCACGTGATCAGTGCATGAGAGCCACGGGATCAGTGCATGATCAGTCACGTGATACATGTGTGATCAGCCACGTGATCAGTGCATGATGAGCCACGTGATCAGTGCAGGATCAATTACGTGATCAGTGCATGATCAGTCACGTGACCAGTACATGGTTGCTACGTGATCGCTGCATGATCAGCCACGTGAGCAGAGCATGATAGCCACGTGGTCAGTGCATGATCAGTCACGTGATCAGTACATGATCAGTCACGTGAACAGTGCATGATCATTTACGTGATCTTTGCATGATCAGTCACGCTACCAGTATATGGTTGCTACGCGGATCATTCCATGACGAGCCACGTGAGCAGTGCATGATAGCCACGTGATGTGTGCATGAGTTACGCGGAGCAGAGTATGATCAGCCACGTGATCAGTGCATGAGTGCCACGTGATCAGTGCATGATATGTCACGTGACAGGTGTGTGATCAGCCACGTGAACAGTGCATGTTCAGCCACGTGATCAGTGCATGATAGCCACGTGATCAGTGCATGATCAGTTACGTGAGCAGTGTATGATCAGCCACGTGATCAGTGCATGGTCAGACACGTGAACAGTGTATGATCAGCCACGTGATCAGTGCATGATATCCAAGTGATCAGTGCATGATCATCACGTGATCAGTGTATGATCAGCCACGTGAACAGTGCATGCTCAGTCACGTGATCTGGGCCTGCTGAGCTGCGTGATTACTGTCTGCTCATCTGCTTGACAATTGCCAGCTGAGCTGCACGATTCCTGCCTGTCATCTGCTTGACAATTGCCAGCTGTGCCGTGAATTCTGCCTGCTCAGCTGCTTGATTATTGCCAGCTGAGCAGCATGATTCCTCACACCTGAGTTCCATGATTATTGCCTGCTGACTGTTTGATTCGTGCCTACTCAGCTCTTTGTTTATTGCCTCCAGAGGCACATGATCAGTGTATGATAGCAAACATGATCAGCGCATGATCAGTCACATGATCAGCGCCATTAAGTCACGTGATCACTACATGATAGTCATGTGATCAGTCCATGCTCAGTCACGGTATCAGTGCATGATCAGCCACGTGATCAGTGCATGATCTGTCACAAGATTAGTGTATGATCATCCACGTGATCAGTGCACGGGCAGTCATGTGATCAGTGCATGATATAGACGTGAACAGTGCATGATCAGTCTCGTGATCAGTGCATGATAGCCACGTGATCAGTGCATGATCAGTCACCTGATGGGTGTATGATCATTCACGTGACCTGTACATGGTAGCTACATGATCATTGCATGATCAGCCACGTGAGTAGTTCATGATAGCCACGTGATCACTGCATGATCAGTCACGTGATCAGTGCATGATCAGTCATGTGACCAGTACATGGTGCGTGATCATGGCATGATCAGCCACGTGAGCAGTGCATGATAGCCACGTGATCAGTGCATGATCAGTCACGAGATCAGTGCATGATCAGTCACGTGATCAGTGCATGATCAGCCACGTGATCAGTGCATGATCAGGCACGTGATCAGTGCATGTCCAGCCACGTGATCAGTGCATGATAGCCACGTGATCAGTGCATGATCAGTCACGTGATCAGTGCATGATCAGCCACGTGATCAGTGCATGATCAGCCACGTGATCAGTGCATGATCAGCCACGTGATCAGTGCATGATCAGTCACGTGATCAGTGCATGATCAGCCACGTGATCAGTGCATGATAGCCACGTGATCAGTGCATGATCAGCCACGTGATCAGTGCATGAGAGCCACGGGATCAGTGCATGATCAGTCACGGATACATGTGTGATCAGCCACGTGATCAGTGCATGATGAGCCACGTGATCAGTGCAGGATCAATTACGTGATCAGTGCATGATCAGTCACGTGACCAGTACATGGTTGCTACGTGATCGCTGCATGATCAGCCACGTGAGCAGAGCATGATAGCCACGTGGTCAGTGCATGATCAGTCACGTGATCAGTACATGATCAGTCACGTGAACAGTGCATGATCATTTACGTGATCTTTGCATGATCAGTCACGTGACCAGTATATGGTTGCTACGTGATCATTCCATGACGAGCCACGTGAGCAGTGCATGATAGCCACGTGATGTGCATGAGTTACGTGAGCAGAGTATGATCAGCCACGTGATCAGTGCATGAGTGCCACGGATCAGTGCATGATATGTCACGTGACAGGTGTGTGATCAGCCACGTGAACAGTGCATGTTCAGCCACGTGATCAGTGCATGATAGCCACGTGATCAGTGCATGATCAGTTACGTGAGCAGTGTATGATCAGCCACGTGATCAGTGCATGGTCAGACACGTGAACAGTGTATGATCAGCCACGTGATCAGTGCATGATATCCACGTGATCAGTGCATGATCATCACGTGATCAGTGTATGATCAGCCACGTGAACAGTGCATGCTCAGTCACGTGATCTGGGCCTGCTGAGCTGCGTGATTACTGTCTGCTCATCTGCTTGACAATTGCCAGCTGAGCTGCACGATTCTGCCTGTCATCTGCTTGACAATTGCCAGCTGTGCTGCGTAATTCCTGCCTGCTCAGCTGCTTGATTATTGCCAGCTGAGCAGCATGATTCCTCACACCTGAGTTCCATGATTATTGCCTGCTGACTGTTTGATTCGTGCCTACTCAGCTCTTTGTTTATTGCCTCCAGAGGCACATGATCAGTGTATGATAGCAAACATGATCAGCGCATGATCAGTCACATGATCAGCGCCATTAAGTCACGTGATCACTACATGATAGTCATGTGATCAGTCCATGCTCAGTCACGGTATCAGTGCATGATCAGCCACGTGATCAGTGCATGATCTGTCACAAGATTAGTGTATGATCATCCACGTGATCAGTGCACGGGCAGTCATGTGATCAGTGCATGATATAGACGTGAACAGTGCATGATCAGTCTCGTGATCAGTGCATGATAGCCACGTGATCAGTGCATGATCAGTCACCTGATGGGTGTATGATCATTCACGTGACCTGTACATGGTAGCTACATGATCATTGCATGATCAGCCACGTGAGTAGTTCATGATAGCCACGTGATCACTGCATGATCAGTCACGTGATCAGTGCATGATCAGTCATGTGACCAGTACATGGTAGCTGCGTGATCATGGCATGATCAGCCACGTGAGCAGTGCATGATAGCCACGTGATCAGTGCATGATCAGTCACGGATCAGTGCATGATCAGTCACGTGATCAGTGCATGATCAGTCACGTGATCAGTGCATGATCAGCCACGTGATCAGTGCATGACCAGGCACGTGATCAGTGCATGTCCAGCCACGTGATCAGTGCATGATAGCCACGTGATCAGTGCATGATCAGTCACGTGATCAGTGCATGATCAGTTACGTGATCAGTGATCAGCCACGTGATCAGTGCATGATCAGCCACGTGATCAGTGCATGATCAATTACGTGATCAGTGCATGATCAGTCACGTGACCAGTACATGGTAGCTACGCGATCATTGCCTGATAAGCCACGTGATCAGTGCATGATAGCCACGTGATCAGTGCATGATAGCCACGTGATCAGTGCATGATCAGTCACGTGATACGTATGTGATCAGCCACGTGATCAGTGCATGATATCCACGTGATCAGTGCATGACAGCCACGTGATCAGTGCATGAGAGCCACGGGATCAGTGCATGATCAGTCACGTGATACATGTGTGATCAGCCACGTGATCAGTGCATGATGAGCCACGTGATCAGTGCAGGATCAATTACGTGATCAGTGCATGATCAGTCACGTGACCAGTACATGGTTGCTACGTGATCGTTGCATGATCAGCCACGTGAGCAGAGCATGATAGCCACGTGGTCAGTGCATGATCAGTCACGTGATCAGTACATGATCAGTCACGTGAACAGTGCATGATCATTTACGCGATCTTTGCATGATCAGTCACGTGACCAGTATATGGTTGCTACGTGATCATTCCATGACGAGCCACGTGAGCAGTGCATGATAGCCACGTGATGTGTGCATGAGTTACGTGAGCAGAGTATGATCAGCCACGTGATCAGTGCATGAGTGCCACGTGATCAGTGCATGATATGTCACGTGACAGTGTGTGATCAGCCACGTGAACAGTGCATGATCAGCCACGTGATCAGTGCATGATAGCCACGCGATCAGTGCATGATCATCACGTGATCAGTGTATGATCAGCCACGTGAACAGTGCATGCTCAGTCACGGATCTGGGCCTGCTGAGCTGCGTGATTACTGTCTGCTCATCTGCTTGACAATTGCCAGCTGAGCTGCACGATTCCTGCCTGTCATCTGCTTGACAATTGCCAGCTGTGCTGCGTAATTCCTGCCTGCTCAGCTGCTTGATTATTGCCAGCTGAGCAGCATGATTCCTCACACCTGAGTTCCATGATTATTGCCTGCTGACTGTTTGATTCGTGCCTACTCAGCTCTTTGTTTATTGCCTCCAGAGGCACATGATCAGTGTATGATAGCAAACATGATCAGCTCATGATCAGTCACATGATCAGCGCCATTAAGTCACGTGATCACTACATGATAGTCATGTGATCAGTCCATGTTCAGTCACGGTATCAGTGCATGATCAGCCACGTGATCAGTGCATGATCTGTCACAAGATTAGTGTATGATCATCCACGTGATCAGTGCACGGGCAGTCATGTGATCAGTGCATGATATAGACGTGAACAGTGCATGATCAGTCTCGTGATCAGTGCATGATAGCCACGTGATCAGTGCATGATCAGTCACCTGATGGGTGTACGATCATTCACGTGACCTGTACATGGTAGCTACATGATCATTGCATGATCAGCCACGTGAGTAGTGCATGATAGCCACGTGATCACTGCATGATCAGTCACGTGATCAGTGCATGATCAGTCACGTGACCAGTACATGGTAGCTGCGTGATCATGGCATGATCAGCCACGTGAGCAGTGCATGATAGCCACGTGATCAGTGCATGATCAGACACGTGATCAGTGCATGATCAGTCACGTGATCAGTGCATGATCAGCCACGTGATCAGTGCATGATCAGGCACGTGATCAGTGTATGATCCAGCCACGTGATCAGTGCATGATAGCTACGTGATCAGTGCATGATCAGCCACGTGATCAGTGCATGATCAGTTACGTGATCAGTGTATGATCAGCCACGTGATCAGTGCATGATCAGCCACATGATCAGTGCATGATCAATTACGTGATCAGTGCATGATCAGTCACGTGACCAGTACATGGTAGCCGTGATCAGTGCATGATAAGCCACGTGATCAGTGCATGATAGCCACGCGATCAGTGCATGATAGCCACGTGATCAGTGCATGATCAGTCACGTGATACGCAGTGTGATCAGCCACGTGATCAGTGCATGATATCCACGTGATCAGTGCATGACAGCCACGTGATCAGTGCATGAGAGCCACGGATCAGTGCATGATCAGTCACGTGATACATGTGCGATCAGCCACGTGATCAGTGCATGATGCCACGTGATCAGTGCAGGATCATTACGTGATCAGTGCATGATCAGCCACGTGACCAGTACATGGTTGCTACGTGATCGTAGCATGATCAGCCACGTGAGCAGAGCATGATAGCCACGTGATCAGTGCATGATCAGTCACTGGATCAGTACATGATCAGTCACGTGAACAGTGCATGATCATTTACGTGATCTGTGCATGATCAGTCACGTGACCAGTATATGGTTGCTACGTGATCATTCCATGACGAGCCACGTGAGCAGTGCATGATAGCCACGTGATGTGTGCATGAGTTACGTGAGCAGAGTATGATCAGCCACGTGATCAGTGCATGAGTGCCACGCACAGTGCATGATATGTCACGTGACAGGTGTGGATCAGCCACGTGAACAGTGCATGTTCAGCCACGGATCAGTGCATGATAGCCACGTGATCAGTGCATGATCAGTTACGTGAGCAGTGTATGATCAGCCACGTGATCAGTGCATGGTCAGACACGCGAACAGTGTATGATCAGCCACGTGATCAGTGCATGATATCCAAGTGATCAGTGCATGATCATCACGTGATCAGTGTATGATCAGCCACGTGAACAGTGCATGCTCAGTCACGTGATCTGGGCCTGCTGAGCTGCGTGATTACTGTCTGCTCATCTGCTTGACAATTGCCAGCTGAGCTGCACGATTCCTGCCTGTCATCTGCTTGACAATTGCCAGCTGTGCTGCGTAATTCCTGCCTGCTCAGCTGCTTGATTATTGCCAGCTGAGCAGCATGATTCCTCACAGCTGAGTTCCATGATTATTGCCTGCTGACTGTTTGATTCGTGCCTACTCAGCTCTTTGTTTATTGCCTCCAGAGGCACATGATCAGTGTATGATAGCAAACATGATCAGCGCATGATCAGTCACATGATCAGCGCCATTAAGTCACGTGATCACTACATGATAGTCATGTGATCAGTCCATGCTCAGTCACGGTATCAGTGCATGATCAGCCACGTGATCAGTGCATGATCTGTCACAAGATTAGCTGTATGATCATCCACGTGATCAGTGCACGGCAGTCATGTGATCAGTGCATGATATAGACGTGAACAGTGCATGATCAGTCTCGTGATCAGTGCATGATAGCCACGTGATCAGTGCATGATCAGTCACCGATGGGTGTATGATCATTCACGTGACCTGTACATGGTAGCTACGTGATCATTGCATGATCAGCCACGTGAGTAGTTCATGATAGCCAACGTGATCACTGCATGATCAGTCACGATCAGTGCATGATCAGTCATGTGACCAGTACATGGTAGCATGTGAGTCACGTGGCATGATCAGCCACGTGAGCAGTGCATGATAGCCACGTGATCAGTGCATGATCAGACACGATCAGTGCATGATCAGTCACGTGATCAGTGCATGATCAGAATAACGTGATCAGTGCATGATCAGTCACGCGGATCAGTGCATGATCAGCCACGGATCAGCATGACCAGGCACG
>NW_026894931.1:0-53288 GCF_032452875.1 Bos javanicus
TGATCATGCACTGATCACGTGGCTATCATGCACTGCTCACGTGGCTGATCATGCCATGATCACGCAGCTACCATGTACTGGTCACATGACTGATCATGCACTGATCACGTGGCTGATCATGCACTGATCACGTGGCTATCATGCACTGATCACGTGGCTGATCAGGCAATGATCACGTAGCTACCATGCACTGATCACGAATCGATCATGCACTGATCACGAATTGATCATGCACTGATCACGTGGCTGATCATGCACTGATCACGGCTGATCATACACTGATCACGTGACTGATCATGCACTGATCACGTGACTGATCATGCACTGATCACGTGGCTATCATGCACTGATCACGTGGCTGATCATACACTGATCACGTGACTGATCATGCACTGATCACGTGGCTGATCATGCACTGATCACGTGGCTGATCATGCACTGATCACGTGGCTGATCATGCACTGATCACGTGACTGATCATGCACTGATCACGTGACTGATCATGCACTGATCACGTGGCTATCATGCACTGCTCACGTGGCTGATCATGCCATGATCACGAGCTACCATGTACTGGTCACATGACTGATCATGCACTGATCACGTGACTGATCATGGTGATCACGTGGCTATCATGAACTACTCTCACGTGGCTGATCATGCAATGATCATGTAGCTACCATGTACAGGTCACGTGAATGATCATACACCCATCAGGTGACTGATCATGCACTGATCACGTGGCTATCATGCACTGATCACTAGACTGATCATGCACTGATCACGCCTATATCATGCACTGATCACATGACTGCCCATGCACTGATCACGTGGATGATCATACACTAATCATGTGACAGATCATGCACTGATCACGTGGCTGATCATGCACTGATACCGTGATGAGCATGGACTGATCATGACTATCTGTAGTGATCACGTGACTTAATGGCGCTGATCATGTGACTGATCATGCGCTGATCATGTTTGCTATCATACACTGATCATGTGCCTCTGGAGGCAATAAACAAAGAGCTGAGTAGGCACGAATCAAACAGTCAGCAGGCAATAATCATGGAACTCAGGTGAGGAATCATGCTGCTCAGCTGGCAATAATCAAGCAGCTGAGCAGGCAGGAATTACGCAGCACAGCTGGCAATTGTCAAGCAGATGACAGGCAGGAATCGTGCAGCTCAGCTGGCAATTGTCAAGCAGATGAGCAGACAGTAATCACGCAGCTCAGCAGGCCCAGATCACGTGACTGAGCATGCACTGTTCACGTGGCTGATCATACACTGATCACGTGATGATCATGCACTGATCACTTGGATATCATGCACTGATCACGTGGCTGATCATACACTGTTCACGTGTCTGACCATGCACTGATCACGTGGCTGATCATACACTGCTCACGTAACTGATCATGCACTGATCACGTGGCTATCATGCACTGATCACGTGGCTGAACATGCACTGTTCACGTGGCTGATCACACACCTGTCACGTGACATATCATGCACTGATCACGTGGCACTCATGCACTGATCACGTGGCTGATCATACTCTGCTCACGTAACTCATGCACACATCACGTGGCTATCATGCACTGCTCACGGGCTGTCATGGAATGATCACGTAGCAACCATATACTGGTAACGTGACTGATCATGCAAAGATCACGTGAATGATCATGCACTGTTCACGTGACTGATCATACTGATCACGTGACTGATCATGCACTGACCACGTGGCTATCATGCTCATCACGTGGCTGATCATGCACTGATCACGTAGCAACCATGTACTGGTCATGTGATGATCATGCACTGATCACGTAATTGATCCTGCACTGATCACGTGGCTCATCATGCACTGATCACGTGGCTGATCACACATGTATCACGTGACTGATCATGCACTGATCCCGTGGATCATGCACTGATCACGTGGCTGTCATGCACTGATCACGTGGATATCATGCACTGATCACGTGGCTGATCACACACGATCACATGACTGATCATGCACTGATCACGTGGCTATCATGCACTGATCACGTGGCTATCATGCACTGATCACGTGGCTATCATGCACTGATCACGTGGTGATCATGCACTGATCACGTAGCTACCATGTACTGGTCACGTGACTGATCATGCACTGATCACGCATCATGCACTGATCACGTGGCTGATCATGCACTGATCACGTGGCTGATCATGCACTGATCACGTAACTGATCATGCACTGATCACGTGGACTGATCATGCACTGATCACGTGGCTATCATGCACTGATCACGTGGCTGACATGCACTGATCACGTGACTGATCATGCACTGATCACGTGGCTGATCATGCACTGATCACGTGACTGATCATGCACTGATCACGTCTGATCATGCACTGATCACGTGGCTATCATGCACTGCTCACGTGGCTGATCATGCCATGATCACGCAGCTACCATGTACTGGTCACATGACTGATCATGCACTGATCACGTGACTGATCATGCAGTGATCACGTGGCTATCATGCACTACTCACGTGGCTGATCATGCAATGATCATGTAGCTACCATGTACAGGTCACGTGAATGATCATACACCCATCAGGTGACTGATCATGCACTGATCACGTGGCTATCATGCACTGATCACGAGACTGATCATGCACTGATCACGTCTATATCATGCACTGATCACATGACTGCCCGCACTGATCACGTGGATGATCATACACTAATCATGTGACAGATCATGCACTGATCACGTGGCTGATCATGCACTGATACCGTGACTGAGCATGGACTGATCACATGACTATCATGTAGTGATCACGTGACTTAATGGCGCTGATCATGTGACTGATCATGCACTGATCATGTTTGCTATCATACACTGATCATGTGCCTCTGGAGGCAATAAACAAAGAGCTGAGTAGGCACGAATCAAACAGTCAGCAGGCAATAATCATGGAACTCAGGTGTGAGGAATCATGCTGCTCAGCTGGCAATAATCAAGCAGCTGAGCAGGCAGGAATTACGCAGCACAGCTGGCAATTGTCAAGCAGATGACAGGCAGGAATCGTGCAGCTCAGCTGGCAATTGTCAAGCAGATGAGCAGACAGTAATCACGCAGCTCAGCAGGCCCAGATCACGTGACTGAGCATGCACTGTTCACGTGGCTGATCATACACTGATCACGTGATGATCATGCACTGATCACTTGGATATCATGCACTGATCACGTGGCTGATCATACACTGTTCACGTGTCTGACCATGCACTGATCACGTGGCTGATCATACACTGCTCACGTAACTGATCATGCACTGATCACGTGGCTATCATGCACTGATCACGCTGAACATGCACTGTTCACGTGGCTGATCACACACCTGTCACGTGACATATCATGCACTGATCACGTACTCATGCACTGATCACGTGGCTGATCATACTCTGCTCACGAATCATGCACACATCACGTGGCTATCATGCACTGCTCACGTGGCTCGTCATGGAATGATCACGAGCAACCATATACTGGTAACTGACTGATCATGCATGATCACGAATGATCATGCACTGTTCACGTGACTGATCATGTACTGATCACGACTGATCATGCACTGATCACGTGGCTATCATGCTCTGCTCACGTGGCTGATCATGCAACGATCACGTAGCAACCATGTACTGGTCACGTGACTGATCATGCACTGATCACGTAATTGATCCTGCACTGATCACGTGGCTCATCATGCACTGATCACGTGGCTGATCACACATGTATCACGTGACTGATCATGCACTGATCACGTGGCTCATGCACTGATCACGTGGCTGTCATGCACTGATCACGCGATATCATGCACTGATCACGTGGCTGATCACACACGATCACATGACTGATCATGCACTGATCACGTGGCTATCATGCACTGATCACGTGGCATCATGCACTGATCACGTGGCTGATCACGTGCTGATCATGATCACGAGCTACCATGTACTGGTCACGTGACTGATCATGCACTGATCACGTAATTGATCATGCACTGATCATGGCTGATCATGCACTGATCACGTGGCTGATCATACACTGATCACATAACTGATCATGCACTGATCACGTGACTGATCATGCACTGATCACGTGGCTATCATGCACTGATCACTGGCTGACATACACTGATCACGTGCCTGATCATGCACTGATCACGTGGCTGATCATGCACTGATCACGTGACTGATCATGCACTGATCTCGTGTCTGATCATGCACTGATCACGTGGCTATCATGCACTGCTCACGTGGCTGATCATGCCATGATCACGCAGCTACCATGTACTGGTCACATGACTGATCATGCACTGATCACGTGACTGATCATGCAGTGATCACGTGGCTATCATGAACTACTCACGTGGCTGATCATGCAATGATCATGTAGCTACCATGTACAGGTCACGTGAATGATCATACACCCATCAGGTGACTGATCATGCACTGATCACGCTATCATGCACTGATCACGTGACTGATCATGCACTGTTCACGTCTATATCATGCACTGATCACATGACTGCATGCACTGATCACGTGGATGATCATACACTAATCTTGTGACAGATCATGCACTGATCACGTGGCTGATCATGCACTGATACCGTGACTGAGCATGGACTGATCACATGACTATCATGTAGTGATCACGTGACTTAATGGCGCTGATCATGTGACTGATCATGCGCTGATCATGTTTGCTATCATACACTGATCATGTGCCTCTGGAGGCAATAAACAAAGAGCTGAGTAGGCACGAATCAAACAGTCAGCAGGCAATAATCATGGAACTCAGCTGTGAGGAATCATGCTGCTCAGCTGGCAATAATCAAGCAGCTGAGCAGGCAGGAATTACGCAGCACAGCTGGCAATTGTCAAGCAGATGACAGGCAGGAATCGTGCAGCTCAGCTGGCAATTGTCAAGCAGATGAGCAGACAGTAATCACGCAGCTCAGCAGGCCCTGATCACGTGACTGAGCATGCACTGTTCACGTGGCTGATCATACACTGATCACGTGATGATCATGCACTGATCACTTGGATATCATGCACTGATCACGTGGCTGATCATACACTGTTCACGTGTCTGACCATGCACTGATCACGTGGCTGATCATACACTGCTCACGTAACTGATCATGCACTGATCACGTGGCTATCATGCACTGATCACGTGGCTGAACATGCACTGTTCACGTGGCTGATCACACACCTGTCACGTGACATATCATGCACTGATCACGTGGCACTCATGCACTGATCACGTGGCTGATCATACTCTGCTCACGTAACTCATGCACACATCACGTGGCTATCATGCACTGCTCACGTGGCTCGCGGAATGATCACGTAGCAACCATATACTGGTCACGTGACTGATCATGCACTGATCACGTAAATGATCATGCACTGTTCACGTGACTGATCATGTACTGATCACGTGACTGATCATGCACTGATCACGTGGCTATCATGCTCTGCTCACGTGGCTGATCATGCAACGATCACGAGCAACCATGTACTGGTCATGACTGATCATGCACTGATCACGAATTGATCATGCACTGATCACGTGGCTCATCATGCACTGATCACGTGGCTGATCACACATGTATCACGTGACTGATCATGCACTGATCACGTGCTCTCATGCACTGATCACGTGGCTGTCATGCACTGATCACGTGGATATCATGCACTGATCATGTGGCTGATCACACACGATCATGACTGATCATGCACTGATCACGTGGCTATCATGCACTGATCACGCTATCATGCACTGATCACGTGGCTGATCATGCACGATCACGAGCTCATGTACTGGTCACGTGACTGATCATGCACTGATCACGAATTGATCATGCACTGATCATGGCTGATCATGCACTGATCACGTGGCTGATCATGCACTGATCACATAACTGATCATGCACTGATCACGTGACTGATCATGCACTGATCACGTGGCTATCATGCACTGATCACTTGGCTGGACATACACTGATCATGCGTTGGTCATGCACTGATCACGTGGCTGATCATGCACTGATCACGTGACTGATCATGCACTGATCACGTCTGATCATGCACTGATCACGTGGCTATCATGCACTGCTCACGTGGCTGATCATGCCATGATCACGCAGCTACCATGTACTGGTCACATGACTGATCATGCACTGATCACGTGACTGATCATGCATGATCACGTGGCTATCATGCACTACTCACGTGGCTGATCATGCAATGATCATGTAGCTACCATGTACAGGTCACGTGAATGATCATACACCCATCAGGTGACTGATCATGCACTGATCACGTGGCTATCATGCACTGATCACGAGACTGATCATGCACTGATCACGCCTATATCATGCACTGATCACATGACTGCCCATGCACTGATCACGTGGATGATCATACACTAATCATGTGACAGATCATGCACTGATCACGTGGCTGATCATGCACTGATACCGTGACTGAGCATGGACTGATCACATGACTATCATGTAGTGATCACGTGACTTAATGGCGCTGATCATGTGACTGATCATGCGCTGATCATGTTTGCTATCATACACTGATCATGTGCCTCTGGAGGCAATAAACAAAGAGCTGAGTAGGCACGAATCAAACAGTCAGCAGGCAATAATCATGGAACTCAGTGTGAGGAATCATGCTGCTCAGCTGGCAATAATCAAGCAGCTGAGCAGGCAGGAATTACGCAGCACAGCTGGCAATTGTCAAGCAGATGACAGGCAGGAATCGTGCAGCTCAGCTGGCAATTGTCAAGCAGATGAGCAGACAGTAATCACGCAGCTCAGCAGGCCCAGATCACGTGACTGAGCATGCACTGTTCACGTGGCTGATCATACACTGATCACGTGATGATCATGCACTGATCACTTGGATATCATGCACTGATCACGTGGCTGATCATACACTGTTCACGTGTCTGACCATGCACTGATCACGCTGATCATACACTGCTCACGTAACTGATCATGCACTGATCACGTGGCTATCATGCACTGATCACGTGGCTGAACATGCACTGTTCACGTCTGATCACACACCTGTCACGTGACATATCATGCACTGATCACGTGGCACTCATGCACTGATCACGTGGCTGATCATACTCTGCTCACGAATCATGCACACATCACGTGGCTATCATGCACTGCTCACGTGGCTCGTCATGGAATGATCACGAGCAACCATATACTGGTCACGTGACTGATCATGCACAGATCACGTAAATGATCATGCACTGTTCACGTGACTGATCATGTACTGATCACGTGACTGATCATGCACTGATCACGTGGCTATCATGCTCTGCTCACGTGGCTGATCATGCAACGATCACGTAGCAACCATGTACTGGTCACGTGACTGATCATGCACTGATCACGTAATTGATCCTGCACTGATCACGTGGCTCATCATGCACTGATCACGTGGCTGATCACACATGTATCACGTGACTGATCATGCACTGATCCCGTGGCTATCATGCACTGATCACGTGGCTGTCATGCACTGATCACGTGGATATCATGCACTGATCACGTGGCTGATCACACACGATCACATGACTGATCATGCACTGATCACGTGGCTATCATGCACTGATCACGCTATCATGCACTGATCACGTGGCTGATCATGCACTGATCACGTAGCTATCATGTACTGGTCACGTGACTGATCATGCACTGATCACGTGGCTGATCATGCACTGATCACGTGGCTGATCATGCACTGATCACGTGACTGATCATGCACTGATCACGTGACTGATCATGCACTGATCACGTGGCTATCATGCACTGATCACGTGGCTGATCATGCACTGATCACGTGGCTGATCATGCACTGATCACGTGACTGATCATGCACTGATCACGTGGCTGATCATGCACTGATCACGTGGCTATCATGCACTGATCACGTGGCTGATCATGCCATGATCACGAGCTACCATGTACTGTCACATGACTGATCATGCACTGATCACGTGGTGATCATGCACTGATCACGTGGCTATCATGCACTGATCACGTGGCTGATCATGCAATGATCACGAGCTACCATGCACTGGTCACGTGACTGATCATGCACTGATCACGTGATCATGCACTGATCATGGCTGATCATGCACTGATCACGTGGATCATGCACTGATCACGACTGATCATGCACTGATCACGTGACTGATCATGCACTGATCACGTGGCTGATCATGCACTGATCACGTGGCTGATCATACACTGATCACGTAACTGATCATGCACTGATCACGTGGCTGATCATGCACTGATCACGTGACTGATCATGCACTGATCACGTGACTGATCATGCACTGATCACGTGGCTATCATGCACTGATCACGTGATCATGCATGATCATGCAGCTATCATGCACTGTCATGACTGATCATGCACTGATCACGAACTGATCATGCACTGATCACGTGGCTATCATGCACTGATCACGTGGCTGATCACACTGATCACGTGACTGATCATGCACTGATCACGTGGCTATCATGCACTGATCACGTGGCTGTCATGCACTGATCACGTGATCATGCACTGATCACGTGGCTGATCATACACTATCACGTGACTGATCATGCACTGATCACGTGGCTGATCATGCACTGATCACGTGCTGATCATGCACTGATCACGTGGCTGATCATGCACTGATCACGTAGCTACCATGCACTGATCACGTGCTGATCATGCACTGATCACGTGATTGATCATGCACTGATCACGTGGCTGATCATGCACTGATCACGTAACTGATCATGCACTGATCACGTGACTGATCATGCACTGATCACGTGGCTATCATGCACTGATCACGTGGCTGATCATGCACTGATCACGTGATCATGCACTGATCACGTGGCTGATCATGCACTGATCACGTGGCTGATCATGCACTGATCACGTGACTGATCATGCACTGATCACGTGGCTATCATGCACTGATCACGTGGCTGATCATGCACTGATCACGTGCTATCATGCACTGATCACGTGACTGATCATGCACTGATCACGTGGCTGATCATGCACTGATCACGTGGCATCATGCACTGATCACGTGGCTGATCATGCAATGATCACGTGCTATCATGCACTGATCACGTGACTGATCATGCACTGATCACGAATGATCATGCACTGATCATGGCTGATCATGCACTGATCACGTGGCTGATCATGCACTGATCACGTGACTGATCATGCACTGATCACGTGACTGATCATGCACTGATCACGTGGCTGATCATGCACTGATCACGTGGCTGATCATGCACTGATCACGTGGCTGATCATGCACTGATCACGTGGCTGATCATGCACTGATCACGTGACTGATCATGCACTGATCACGTGGCTGATCATGCACTGATCACGTGACTGATCATGCACTGATCACGTGACTGATCATGCACTGATCACGTGGCTATCATGCACTGCTCACGTGGCTGATCATGCCATGATCACGCAGCTACCATGTACTGGTCACATGACTGATCATGCACTGATCACGTGACTGATCATGCAGTGATCACGTGGCTATCATGCACTACTCACGTGGCTGATCATGCAATGATCATGTAGCTACCATGTACAGGTCACGTGAATGATCATACACCCATCAGGTGACTGATCATGCACTGATCACGTGGCTATCATGCACTGATCACGTGACTGATCATGCACTGATCACGTCTATATCATGCACTGATCACATGACTGCCCATGCACTGATCACGTGGATGATCATACACTAATCATGTGACAGATCATGCACTGATCACGTGGCTGATCATGCACTGATACCGTGACTGAGCATGGACTGATCACATGACTATCATGTAGTGATCACGTGACTTAATGGCGCTGATCATGTGACTGATCATGCGCTGATCATGTTTGCTATCATACACTGATCATGTGCCTCTGGAGGCAATAAACAAAGAGCTGAGTAGGCACGAATCAAACAGTCAGCAGGCAATAATCATGGAACTCAGGTGTGAGGAATCATGCTGCTCAGCTGGCAATAATCAAGCAGCTGAGCAGGCAGGAATTACGCAGCACAGCTGGCAATTGTCAAGCAGATGACAGGCAGGAATCGTGCAGCTCAGCTGGCAATTGTCAAGCAGATGAGCAGACAGTAATCACGCAGCTCAGCAGGCCCAGATCACGTGACTGAGCATGCACTGTTCACGTGGCTGATCATACACTGATCACGTGATGATCATGCACTGATCACTTGGATATCATGCACTGATCACGTGGCTGATCATACACTGTTCACGTGTCTGACCATGCACTGATCACGTGGCTGATCATACACTGCTCACGTAACTGATCATGCACTGATCACGTGGCTATCATGCACTGATCACGTGGCTGAACATGCACTGTTCACGTGGCTGATCACACACCTGTCACGTGACATATCATGCACTGATCACGTGGCACTCATGCACTGATCACGTGGCTGATCATACTCTGCTCACGTAACTCATGCACACATCACGTGGCTATCATGCACTGCTCACGTGGCTCGTCATGGAATGATCACGTAGCAACCATATACTGGTCACGTGACTGATCATGCACTGATCACGTAAATGATCATGCACTGTTCACGTGACTGATCATGTACTGATCACGTGACTGATCATGCACTGATCACGTGGCTATCATGCACTGCTCACGTGGCTGATCATGCAACGATCACGTAGCAACCATGTACTGGTCACGTGACTGATCATGCACTGATCACGTAATTGATCATGCACTGATCACGTGGTCTATGCACTGATCACGTGGCTGATCACACATGTATCACGTGACTGATCATGCACTGATCACGTGGCTATCATGCACTGATCACGTGGCTGTCATGCACTGATCACGTGGATATCATGCACTGATCACGTGGCTGATCACACACGTATCACATGACTGATCATGCACTGATCACGTGCTGATCACGTGGCTATCATGCACTGATCACGTGGCTATCATGCACTGATCACGTGGCTGATCATGCAATGATCACGTAGCTACCATGTACTGGTCACGTGACTGATCATGCACTGATCACGTAATTGATCATGCACTGATCACGTGGCTGATCATGCACTGATCACGTGGCTGATCATACACTGATCACATGATCATGCACTGATCACGACTGATCATGCACTGATCACGTGGCTATCATGCACTGATCACGTGGCTGGACATACTGATCACGTGCTGCGGCATGCATCATTGATCACGTGACTGATCATGCACTGATCACGTGACTGATCATGCACTGATCACGTGGCTATCATGCACTGCTCACGGCTGATCATGCCATGATCACGCAGCTACCATGTACTGGTCACATGACTGATCATGCACTGATCACGTGACTGATCATGCACTGATCACGTGGCTATCATGCACTACTCACGTGGCTGATCATGCAATGATCATGTAGCTACCATGTACAGGTCACGTGAATGATCATACACCCATCAGGTGACTGATCATGCACTGATCACGTGGCTATCATGCACTGATCACGAGACTGATCATGCACTGTTCACGCTATATCATGCACTGATCACATGACTGCATGCACTGATCACGTGGATGATCATACACTAATCTTGTGACAGATCATGCACTGATCACGTGGCTGATCATGCACTGATACCGTGACTGAGCATGGACTGATCACATGACTATCATGTAGTGATCACGTGACTTAATGGCGCTGATCATGTGACTGATCATGCGCTGATCATGTTTGCTATCATACACTGATCATGTGCCTCTGGAGGCAATAAACAAAGAGCTGAGTAGGCACGAATCAAACAGTCAGCAGGCAATAATCATGGAACTCAGGTGTGAGGAATCATGCTGCTCAGCTGGCAATAATCAAGCAGCTGAGCAGGCAGGAATTACGCAGCACAGCTGGCAATTGTCAAGCAGATGACAGGCAGGAATCGCAGCTCAGCTGGCAATTGTCAAGCAGATGAGCAGACAGTAATCACGCAGCTCAGCAGGCCCAGATCACGTGACTGAGCATGCACTGTTCACGTGGCTGATCATACACTGATCACGTGATGATCATGCACTGATCACTTGGATATCATGCACTGATCACGTGGCTGATCATACACTGTTCACGTGTCTGACCATGCACTGATCACGTGACTGATCACACTGCTCACGTAACTGATCATGCACTGATCACGTGGCTATCATGCACTGATCACGTGGCTGAACATGCACTGTTCACGTGGCTGATCACACACCTGTCACGTGACATATCATGCACTGATCACGTGGCACTCATGCACTGATCACGTGGCTGATCATACTCTGCTCACGTAACTGATCACACATGATCACGTGGCTATCATGCACTGATCACGTGGCTCGTCATGCAATGATCACGTAGCTACCATATACTGGTCACGTGCTGATCATGCGATCACGTAAATGATCATGCACTGGTCACGTGACTGATCATGCACTGATCACGTGACTGATCATGCACTGATCACGTGGCTATCATGCACTGCTCACGTGGCTGATCATGCACTGATCACGTGACTGATCATACTGATCGTGACTGATGCACTGATCACGTACATCATGCACTGATCACGTGGCTGATCATACACTGATCACGTGCCTGATCATGCACTGATCACGTGGCTGATCATGCACTGATCACGTGACTGATCATGCACTGATCACGTGGATCATGCACTGATCACGTGGCTATCATGCACTGATCACGGCTGATCATGCATGATCACGCAGCTACCATGTACTGGTCACATGACTGATCATGCACTGATCACGTGACTGATCATGCACTGATCACGTGGCTATCATGCACTACTCACGTGGCTGATCATGCAATGATCATGTAGCTACCATGTACAGGTCACGTGAATGATCATACACCATCAGGTGACTGATCATGCACTGATCACGTGGCTATCATGCACTGATCACGTAGACTGATCATGCACTGATCACGTCTATATCATGCACTGATCACATGACTGCCCATGCACTGATCACGTGGATGATCATACACTAATCATGTGACAGATCATGCACTGATCACGTGGCTGATCATGCACTGATACCGTGACTGAGCATGGACTGATCACATGACTATCATGTAGTGATCACGTGACTTAATGGCGCTGATCATGTGACTGATCATGCGCTGATCATGTTTGCTATCATACACTGATCATGTGCCTCTGGAGGCAATAAACAAAGAGCTGAGTAGGCACGAATCAAACAGTCAGCAGGCAATAATCATGGAACTCAGCTGTGAGGAATCATGCTGCTCAGCTGGCAATAATCAAGCAGCTGAGCAGGCAGGAATTACGCAGCACAGCTGGCAATTGTCAAGCAGATGACAGGCAGGAATCGTGCAGCTCAGCTGGCAATTGTCAAGCAGATGAGCAGACAGTAATCACGCAGCTCAGCAGGCCCAGATCACGTGACTGAGCATGCACTGTTCACGTGGCTGATCATACACTGATCACGTGATGATCATGCACTGATCACTTGGATATCATGCACTGATCACGTGGCTGATCATACACTGTTCACGTGTCTGACCATGCACTGATCACGTGGCTGATCATACACTGCTCACGTAACTGATCATGCACTGATCACGTGGCTATCATGCACTGATCACGTGGCTGAACATGCACTGTTCACGTGGCTGATCACACACCTGTCACGTGACATATCATGCACTGATCACGTGGCACTCATGCACTGATCACGTGGCTGATCATACTCTGCTCACGTAACTCATGCACACATCACGTGGCTATCATGCACTGCTCACGTGGCTCGTCATGGAATGATCACGTAGCTACCATATACTGGTCACGTGACTGATCATGCACTGATCACGTAAATGATCATGCACTGTTCACGTGACTGATCATGTACTGATCACGTGACTGATCATGCACTGATCACGTGGCTATCATGCTCTGCTCACGTGGCTGATCATGCAACGATCACGTAGCAACCATGTACTGGTCACGTGACTGATCATGCACTGATCACGTAATTGATCCTGCACTGATCACGTGGCTCATCATGCACTGATCACGTGGCTGATCACACATGTATCACGTGACTGATCATGCACTGATCACGTGGCTATCATGCACTGATCACGTGGCTGATCATGCACTGATCACGTGGATATCATGCACTGATCACGTGGCTGATCACACGATCACATGACTGATCATGCACTGATCACGTGGCTATCATGCACTGATCACGTGGCTATCATGCACTGATCACGTGGCTATCATGCACTGATCACGTGGCTGATCATGCACTGATCACGTGCTGATCATGCACTGATCACGTGACTGATCATGCACTGATCACGTGGCTGATCATGCACTGATCACGTGGCTGATCATGCACTGATCACGTGCTGATCATGCACTGATCACGTGACTGATCATGCACTGATCACGTGACTGATCATGCACTGATCACGTGGCTATCATGCACTGATCACGTGGCTGATCATGCACTGATCACGTGACTGATCATGCACTGATCACGTGGCTGATCATGCACTGATCACGTGACTGATCATGCACTGATCACGTGTCTGATCATGCACTGATCACGTGGCTATCATGCACTGCTCACGTGGCTGATCATGCCATGATCACGCAGCTACCATGTACTGGTCACATGACTGATCATGCACTGATCACGTGACTGATCATGCACTGATCACGTGGCTATCATGAACTACTCACGTGGCTGATCATGCAATGATCATGTAGCTACCATGTACAGGTCACGTGAATGATCATACACCCATCAGGTGACTGATCATGCACTGATCACGTGGCTATCATGCACTGATCACGTGACTGATCATGCACTGATCACGTCTATATCATGCACTGATCACATGACTGCCCATGCACTGATCACGTGGATGATCATACACTAATCATGTGACAGATCATGCACTGATCACGTGGCTGATCATGCACTGATACCGTGACTGAGCATGGACTGATCACATGACTATCATGTAGTGATCACGTGACTTAATGGCGCTGATCATGTGACTGATCATGCGCTGATCATGTTTGCTATCATACACTGATCATGTGCCTCTGGAGGCAATAAACAAAGAGCTGAGTAGGCACGAATCAAACAGTCAGCAGGCAATAATCATGGAACTCAGGTGTGAGGAATCATGCTGCTCAGCTGGCAATAATCAAGCAGCTGAGCAGGCAGGAATTACGCAGCACAGCTGGCAATTGTCAAGCAGATGACAGGCAGGAATCGTGCAGCTCAGCTGGCAATTGTCAAGCAGATGAGCAGACAGTAATCACGCAGCTCAGCAGGCCCTGATCACGTGACTGAGCATGCACTGTTCACGTGGCTGATCATACACTGATCACGTGATGATCATGCACTGATCACTTGGATATCATGCACTGATCACGTGGCTGATCATACACTGTTCACGTTCTGACCATGCACTGATCACGTGGCTGATCATACACTGATCACGTAACTGATCATGCACTGATCACGTGGCTATCATGCACTGATCACGTGGCTGATCATGCACTGTTCACGTGGCTGATCACACACTGTCACGTGACATCATGCACTGATCACGTGGCATCATGCACTGATCACGTGGCTGATCATGCACTGATCACGTGGCTGATCACACATGATCACGTGACTGATCATGCACTGATCACGTGGCTATCATGCACTGATCACGTGGCTGATCATGCACTGATCACGTGGCTGATCATGCACTGATCACGTGACTGATCATGCACTGATCACGTGACTGATCATGCACTGATCACGTGGCTGATCATGCACTGATCACGTGGCTGATCATGCACTGATCACGTGGCTGATCATGCACTGATCACGTGGCTGATCATGCACTGATCACGTGACTGATCATGCACTGATCACGTGGTGATCATGCACTGATCACGTGGCTATCATGCACTGATCACGTGGCTGATCATGCATGATCACGCAGCTGATCATGCACTGATCACATGACTGATCATGCACTGATCACGTGACTGATCATGCACTGATCACGTGGCTATCATGCACTATCACGTGGCTGATCATGCAATGATCATGTAGCTACCATGTACAGGTCACGTGAATGATCATACACCCATCAGGTGACTGATCATGCACTGATCACGTGGCTATCATGCACTGATCACGTGACTGATCATGCACTGATCACGTCTATATCATGCACTGATCACATGACTGCCATGCACTGATCACGTGGATGATCATACACTAATCATGTGACAGATCATGCACTGATCACGTGGCTGATCATGCACTGATACCGTGACTGAGCATGGACTGATCACATGACTATCATGTAGTGATCACGTGACTTAATGGCGCTGATCATGTGACTGATCATGCACTGATCATGTTTGCTATCATACACTGATCATGTGCCTCTGGAGGCAATAAACAAAGAGCTGAGTAGGCACGAATCAAACAGTCAGCAGGCAATAATCATGGAACTCAGCTGTGAGGAATCATGCTGCTCAGCTGGCAATAATCAAGCAGCTGAGCAGGCAGGAATTACGCAGCACAGCTGGCAATTGTCAAGCAGATGACAGGCAGGAATCGTGCAGCTCAGCTGGCAATTGTCAAGCAGATGAGCAGACAGTAATCACGCAGCTCAGCAGGCCCTGATCACGTGACTGAGCATGCACTGTTCACGTGGCTGATCATACACTGATCACGTGATGATCATGCACTGATCACTTGGATATCATGCACTGATCACGTGGCTGATCATACACTGTTCACGTGTCTGACCATGCACTGATCACGTGGCTGATCATACACTGCTCACGTAACTGATCATGCACTGATCACGTGGCTATCATGCACTGATCACGTGGCTGATCATGCACTGATCACGTGGCTGATCACACACCTGTCACGTGACTATCATGCACTGATCACGTGGCACTCATGCACTGATCACGTGGCTGATCATACTCTGCTCACGTAACTCATGCACACATCACGTGGCTATCATGCACTGATCACGTGGCTCATCATGCAATGATCACGTAGCACCATATACTGTCACGTGACTGATCATGCACTGATCACGAATGATCATGCACTGTTCACGTGACTGATCATGCACTGATCACGTGACTGATCATGCACTGATCACGTGGCTATCATGCACTGCTCACGTGGCTGATCATGCAACGATCACGTAGCAACCATGTACTGGTCACGTGACTGATCATGCACTGATCACGTAATTGATCATGCACTGATCACGTGGCTCATCATGCACTGATCACGTGGCTGATCACACATGATCACGTGACTGATCATGCACTGATCACGTGGCTATCATGCACTGATCACGTGGCTGTCATGCACTGATCACGTGATACATGCACTGATCACGTGGCTGATCACACACGATCACGTGACTGATCATGCACTGATCACGTGGCTATCATGCACTGATCACGTGGCTCATGCACTGATCACGTGGCTATCATGCACTGATCACGTGCTGATCATGCACTGATCACGTGACTGATCATGCACTGATCACGTGACTGATCATGCACTGATCACGTAACTGATCATGCACTGATCACGTGGCTGATCATGCACTGATCACGTGGCTGATCATGCACTGATCACGTGACTGATCATGCACTGATCACGTGGCTGATCATGCACTGATCACGTGGCTGATCATGCACTGATCACGTGACTGATCATGCACTGATCACGTGACTGATCATGCACTGATCACGTGGCTGATCATGCACTGATCACGTGACTGATCATGATGACTGACTGATCATGCACTGATCACGTGATCATGCACTGATCACGTCCTGATCATGCACTGATCACGTGGCTGATCATGCACTGATCACGTGGCTGATCATGCACTGATCACGTGACTGATCATGCACTGATCACGTGACTATCATGCACTGATCACGTGGCTATCATGCACTGATCACGTGGCTGATCACACACGATCACATGACTGATCATGCACTGATCACGTGCTGATCATGCACTGATCACGTGGCTATCATGCACTGATCACGTGCTGATCATGCACTGATCACGAGCTACCATGCACTGATCACGTGACTGATCATGCACTGATCACGTGAATTGATCATGCACTGATCACGTGGCTGATCATGCACTGATCACGTGGCTGATCATACACTGATCACATGACTGATCATGCACTGATCACGTGACTGATCATGCACTGATCATGGCTATCATGCACTGATCACGTGGCTGATCATGCACTGATCACGTGCTGATCATGCACTGATCACGTGGCTGATCATGCACTGATCACGTGACTGATCATGCACTGATCACGTGACTGATCATGCACTGATCACGTGGCTATCATGCACTGCTCACGTGGCTGATCATGCATGATCACGCAGCTACCATGTACTGGTCACATGACTGATCATGCACTGATCACGTGACTGATCATGCACTGATCACGTGGCTATCATGCACTACTCACGTGGCTGATCATGCAATGATCATGTAGCTACCATGTACAGGTCACGTGAATGATCATACACCCATCAGGTGACTGATCATGCACTGATCACGTGGCTATCATGCACTGATCACGTGACTGATCATGCACTGATCACGTCTATATCATGCACTGATCACATGACTGCCCATGCACTGATCACGTGGATGATCATACACTAATCATGTGACAGATCATGCACTGATCACGTGGCTGATCATGCACTGATACCGTGACTGAGCATGGACTGATCACATGACTATCATGTAGTGATCACGTGACTTAATGGCGCTGATCATGTGACTGATCATGCGCTGATCATGTTTGCTATCATACACTGATCATGTGCCTCTGGAGGCAATAAACAAAGAGCTGAGTAGGCACGAATCAAACAGTCAGCAGGCAATAATCATGGAACTCAGCTGTGAGGAATCATGCTGCTCAGCTGGCAATAATCAAGCAGCTGAGCAGGCAGGAATTACGCAGCACAGCTGGCAATTGTCAAGCAGATGACAGGCAGGAATCGTGCAGCTCAGCTGGCAATTGTCAAGCAGATGAGCAGACAGTAATCACGCAGCTCAGCAGGCCCAGATCACGTGACTGAGCATGCACTGTTCACGTGGCTGATCATACACTGATCACGTGATGATCATGCACTGATCACTTGGATATCATGCACTGATCACGTGGCTGATCATACACTGTTCACGTGTCTGACCATGCACTGATCACGTGGCTGATCATACACTGCTCACGTAACTGATCATGCACTGATCACGTGGCTATCATGCACTGATCACGTGGCTGATCATGCACTGATCACGTGGCTGATCACACACCTGATCACGTGACATATCATGCACTGATCACGTGGCACTCATGCACTGATCACGTGGCTGATCATACACTGCTCACGTAACTCATGCACACATCACGTGGCTATCATGCACTGCTCACGTGGCTGATCATGGAATGATCACGTAGACCATATACTGGTCACGTGACTGATCATGCACTGATCACGTAAATGATCATGCACTGTTCACGTGACTGATCATGCACTGATCACGTGACTGATCATGCACTGATCACGTGGCTATCATGCTGCTCACGTGGCTGATCATGCAACATCACGAGCAACCATGTACTGTCACGTGACTGATCATGCACTGATCACGTAATTGATCATGCACTGATCACGTGGCTCATCATGCACTGATCACGTGGCTGATCACACATGTATCACGTGACTGATCATGCACTGATCACGTGGCTATCATGCACTGATCACGTGGCTGATCATGCACTGATCACGTGGCTATCATGCACTGATCACGTGGCTGATCACACGTATCACATGACTGATCATGCACTGATCACGTGGCTGATCATGCACTGATCACGTGGCTATCATGCACTGATCATGGCTGATCATGCAATGATCATGAGCTACCATGTACTGGTCACGTGACTGATCATGCACTGATCACGAATTGATCATGCACTGATCACGTGGCTGATCATGCACTGATCACGCTGATCATACACTGATCATTACACTGATCATGCACTGATCACGTGACTGATCATGCACTGATCACGTGGCTATCATGCACTGATCACGTGGCTGACATACACTGATCACGTGGCTGATCATGCACTGATCACGTGGGATCATGCACTGATCATGACTGATCATGCACTGATCACGTGACTGATCATGCACTGATCACGTGGCTATCATGCACTGCTCACGTGGCTGATCATGCCATGATCATGAGCGCTTCATGTACTGGTCACATGACTGATCATGCACTGATCACGACTGATCATGCACTGATCACGTGGCTATCATGCACTACTCATGGCTGATCATGCATGATCATGCGTAGCCGCATGGTCACGTGAATGATCATACACCCATCAGGTGACTGATCATGCACTGATCACGGCTATCATGCACTGATCACGACTGATCATGCACTGATCACGCCTATATCATGCACTGATCACATGACTGCCCATGCACTGATCACGTGGATGATCATACACTAATCTTGTGACAGATCATGCACTGATCACGTGGCTGATCATGCACTGATACCGTGACTGAGCATGGACTGATCACATGACTATCATGTAGTGATCACGTGACTTAATGGCGCTGATCATGTGACTGATCATGCGCTGATCATGTTTGCTATCATACACTGATCATGTGCCTCTGGAGGCAATAAACAAAGAGCTGAGTAGGCACGAATCAAACAGTCAGCAGGTAATCATGGAACTCAGTGAATCATGCTGCTCAGCTGGCAATAATCAAGCAGCTGAGCAGGCAGGAATTACGCAGCACAGCTGGCAATTGTCAAGCAGATGACAGGCAGGAATCGTGCAGCTCAGCTGGCAATTGTCAAGCAGATGAGCAGACAGTAATCACGCAGCTCAGCAGGCCCAGATCACGTGACTGAGCATGCACTGTTCACGTGGCTGATCATACACTGATCACGTGATGATCATGCACTGATCACTTGGATATCATGCACTGATCACGTGGCTGATCATACACTGTTCACGTGTCTGACCATGCACTGATCACGTGGCTGATCATACACTGCTCACGTAACTGATCATGCACTGATCACGTGGCTATCATGCACTGATCACGTGGCTGAACATGCACTGTTCACGTGGCTGATCACACACCTGTCACGTGACATATCATGCACTGATCACGTGGCACTCATGCACTGATCACGTGGCTGATCATACTCTG
Source organism: Bos javanicus (assembly GCF_032452875.1). Lineage (NCBI taxonomy): Eukaryota > Metazoa > Chordata > Mammalia > Artiodactyla > Bovidae > Bos > Bos javanicus. The sequence continues at coordinate 21,575 of NW_026894931.1, forward strand.
CTCACGTAACTCATGCACACATCACGTGGCTATCATGCACTGCTCACGTGGTCGTCATGGAATGATCACGTAGCACCATATACTGGTAACGTGACTGATCATGCAAAGATCACGTAAATGATCATGCACTGTTCACGTGACTGATCATGTACTGATCACGTGACTGATCATGCACTGATCACGTGGCTATCATGCTCTGCTCACGTGGCTGATCATGCACTGATCACGTAGCAACCATGTACTGGTCACGTGACTGATCATGCACTGATCACGTAATTGATCCTGCACTGATCACGTGGCTCATCATGCACTGATCACGTGGCTGATCACACATGTATCACGTGACTGATCATGCACTGATCACGTGGCTATCATGCACTGATCACGTGGCTGCCATGCACTGATCACGTGATATCATGCACTGATCACGTGGCTGATCACACACGTATCACATGACTGATCATGCACTGATCACGTGGCTCATGCACTGATCACGTGGCTATCATGCACTGATCACGTGGCTATCATGCACTGATCACGTGGCTGATCATGCAATGATCACGAGCTGATCATGTACTGGTCACGTGACTGATCATGCACTGATCACGTAATTGATCATGCACTGATCATGTGGCTGATCATGCACTGATCACGGCTGATCATACACTGATTACATAACTGATCATGCACTGATCACGTGACTGATCATGCACTGATCACGTGGCTATCATGCACTGATCACTTGGCTGACATACACTGATCACGTGCCTGGTCATGCACTGATCACGTGGCTGATCATGCACTGATCACGTGACTGATCATGCACTGATCTCGTGTCTGATCATGCACTGATCACGTGGCTATCATGCACCGCTCACGTGGCTGATCATGCCATGATCACGCAGCTACCATGTACTGGTCACATGACTGATCATGCACTGATCACGTGACTGATCATGCAGTGATCACGTGGCTATCATGAACTACTCACGTGGCTGATCATGCAATGATCATGTAGCTACCATGTACAGGTCACGTGAATGATCATACACCCATCAGGTGACTGATCATGCACTGATCACGTGGCTATCATGCACTGATCACGAGACTGATCATGCACTGTTCACGCCTATATCATGCACTGATCACATGACTGCCCATGCACTGATCACGTGGATGATCATACACTAATCTTGTGACAGATCATGCACTGATCACGTGGCTGATCATGCACTGATACCGTGACTGAGCATGGACTGATCACATGACTATCATGTAGTGATCACGTGACTTAATGGCGCTGATCATGTGACTGATCATGCGCTGATCATGTTTGCTATCATACACTGATCATGTGCCTCTGGAGGCAATAAACAAAGAGCTGAGTAGGCACGAATCAAACAGTCAGCAGGCAATAATCATGGAACTCAGGTGTGAGGAATCATGCTGCTCAGCTGGCAATAATCAAGCAGCTGAGCAGGCAGGAATTACGCAGCACAGCTGGCAATTGTCAAGCAGATGACAGGCAGGAATCGTGCAGCTCAGCTGGCAATTGTCAAGCAGATGAGCAGACAGTAATCACGCAGCTCAGCAGGCCCAGATCACGTGACTGAGCATGCACTGTTCACGTGGCTGATCATACACTGATCACGTGATGATCATGCACTGATCACTTGGATATCATGCACTGATCACGTGGCTGATCATACACTGTTCACGTGTCTGACCATGCACTGATCACGTGGCTGATCATACACTGCTCACGAACTGATCATGCACTGATCACGTGGCATCATGCACTGATCACGCTGAACATGCACTGTTCACGTGGCTGATCACACACTGTCACGTGACATATCATGCACTGATCACGTGGCATCATGCACTGATCACGTGCTATCATGCACTGATCACGTATTGACATACACATGATCACATGACTGACTGCACTGATCACGTGGCTGATCATGCACTGATCACGCATGATCATGCACTGATCACGTGGCTGATCATGCACTGATCACGTGACTGATCATGCACTGATCACGTGACTGATCATGCACTGATCACGTGGCTATCATGCACTGATCACGTGGCTGGACATGCACTGATCACGTGCCTGATCATGCACTGATCACGTGGCTGATCATGCACTGATCACGTGACTGATCATGCACTGATCACGTGACTGATCATGCACTGATCACGTGGCTATCATGCACTGCTCACGTGGCTGATCATGCCATGATCACGCAGCTATCATGCACTGGTCACGTGACTGATCATGCACTGATCACGTGACTGATCATGCACTGATCACGTGGCATCATGCACTATCACGTGGCTGATCATGCAATGATCACGTAGCTACCATGTACTGTCACGTGAATGATCATACACCCATCAGGTGACTGATCATGCACTGATCACGTGGCTATCATGCACTGATCACTCGACTGACTGATCATGCACTGATCACGTCTATATCATGCACTGATCACATGACTGCATGCACTGATCACGTGGATGATCATACACTAATCATGTGACAGATCATGCACTGATCACGTGGCTGATCATGCACTGATACCGTGACTGAGCATGGACTGATCACATGACTATCATGTAGTGATCACGTGACTTAATGGCGCTGATCATGTGACTGATCATGCGCTGATCATGTTTGCTATCATACACTGATCATGTGCCTCTGGAGGCAATAAACAAAGAGCTGAGTAGGCACGAATCAAACAGTCAGCAGGCAATAATCATGGAACACAGTGTGAGGAATCATGCTGCTCAGCTGGCAATAATCAAGCAGCTGAGCAGGCAGGAATTACGCAGCACAGCTGGCAATTGTCAAGCAGATGACAGGCAGGAATCGTGCAGCTCAGCTGGCAATTGTCAAGCAGATGAGCAGACAGTAATCACGCAGCTCAGCAGGCCCAGATCACGTGACTGAGCATGCACTGTTCACGTGGCTGATCATACACTGATCACGTGATGATCATGCACTGATCACTTGGATATCATGCACTGATCACGTGGCTGATCATGCACTGTTCACGTGTCTGACCATGCACTGATCACGCTGATCATACACTGCTCACGTAACTGATCATGCACTGATCACGTGGCTATCATGCACTGATCACGTGGCTGAACATGCACTGTTCACGTGGCTGATCACACACCTGTCACGTGACATATCATGCACTGATCACGTGGCACTCATGCACTGATCACGTGGCTGATCATACCTGCTCACGAAACTCATGCACACATCACGGCTATCATGCACTGCTCACGTGGCTCGTCATGGAATGATCACGTAGCTACCATATACTGGTCACGTGACTGATCATGCACTGATCACGTAAATGATCATGCACTGTTCACGTGACTGATCATGCACTGATCACGTGACTGATCATGCACTGATCACGTGGCTATCATGCACTGCTCACGTGGCTGATCATGCAACGATCACGTAGCAACCATGTACTGGTCACGTGACTGATCATGCACTGATCACGTAATTGATCATGCACTGATCACGTGGCTCATCATGCACTGATCACGTGGCTGATCACACATGTATCACGTGACTGATCATGCACTGATCACGTGGCTATCATGCACTGATCACGTGGCTGTCATGCACTGATCACGTGGATATCATGCACTGATCACGTGGCTGATCACACACGTATCACATGACTGATCATGCACTGATCACGTGGCTATCATGCACTGATCACGTGGCTTCATGCACTGATCACGTGGCTATCATGCACTGATCACGGCTGATCACATGTGATCACGAGCTGATCATGCACTGATCACGTAACTGATCATGCACTGATCACGTGGCTGATCATGCACTGATCACGTGGCTGATCATGCACTGATCACGTGGCTGATCATGCACTGATCACGTGGCTGATCATGCACTGATCACGTGGCTGATCATGCACTGATCACGTGCTGATCATGCACTGATCACGTGGCTGATCATGCACTGATCACGTGCTGATCATGCACTGATCACGTGGCTGATCATGCACTGATCACGTGCTGATCATGCACTGATCACGTGGCTATCATGCACTGATCACGTGGCTGATCATGCACTGATCACGTGACTGATCATGCACTGATCACGTAATATCATGCACTGATCACGTGGCTGATCACACACTGTCACGTGACTGATCATGCACTGATCAATGCACCATGGCACTGATCACGTGGATATCATGCACTGATCACGTGGCTGATCACACACGATCACATGACTGATCATGCACTGATCACGTGGCTATCATGCACTGATCACGTGGCTATCATGCACTGATCACGTGGCTGATCATGCAATGATCACGTAGCTACCATGTACTGGTCACGTGACTGATCATGCACTGATCACGAATTGATCATGCACTGATCACGTGGCTGATCATGCACTGATCACGTGGCTGATCATACACTGATCACAACTGATCATGCACTGATCACGTGACTGATCATGCACTGATCACGTGGCTATCATGCACTGATCACGTGGCTGACATACACTGATCACGTGCTGATCATGCACTGATCACGCTGATCATGCACTGATCACGTGACTGATCATGCACTGATCACGTGTCTGATCATGCACTGATCACGTGGCTATCATGCACTGCTCACGTGGCTGATCATGCCATGATCACGCAGCTACCATGTACTGGTCACATGACTGATCATGCACTGATCACGTGACTGATCATGCACTGATCACGTGGCTATCATGCACTACTCACGTGGCTGATCATGCAATGATCATGTAGCTACCATGTACAGGTCACGTGAATGATCATACACCCATCAGGTGACTGATCATGCACTGATCACGTGGCTATCATGCACTGATCACGAGACTGATCATGCACTGTTCACGCCTATATCATGCACTGATCACATGACTGCCCATGCACTGATCACGTGGATGATCATACACTAATCATGTGACAGATCATGCACTGATCACGTGGCTGATCATGCACTGATACCGTGACTGAGCATGGACTGATCACATGACTATCATGTAGTGATCACGTGACTTAATGGCGCTGATCATGTGACTGATCATGCGCTGATCATGTTTGCTATCATACACTGATCATGTGCCTCTGGAGGCAATAAACAAAGAGCTGAGTAGGCACGAATCAAACAGTCAGCAGGCAATAATCATGGAACTCAGGTGTGAGGAATCATGCTGCTCAGCTGGCAATAATCAAGCAGCTGAGCAGGCAGGAATTACGCAGCACAGCTGGCAATTGTCAAGCAGATGACAGGCAGGAATCGTGCAGCTCAGCTGGCAATTGTCAAGCAGATGAGCAGACAGTAATCACGCAGCTCAGCAGGCCCAGATCACGTGACTGAGCATGCACTGTCACGTGGCTGATCATACACTGATCACGTGATGATCATGCACTGATCACTTGGATATCATGCACTGATCACGTGGCTGATCATACACTGTTCACGTGTCTGACCATGCACTGATCACGTGGCTGATCATACACTGCTCACGTAACTGATCATGCACTGATCACGTGGCTATCATGCACTGATCACGGCTGAACATGCACTGTTCACGTGGCTGATCACACACCTGTCACGTGACATATCATGCACTGATCACGTGGCACTCATGCACTGATCACGTGGCTGATCATACTCTGCTCACGTAACTCATGCACACATCACGTGGCTATCATGCACTGCTCACGTGGCTCGTCATGGAATGATCACGTAGCAACCATATACTGGTCACGTGACTGATCATGCAAAGATCACGTAAATGATCATGCACTGTTCACGTGACTGATCATGTACTGATCACGTGACTGATCATGCACTGATCACGTGGCTATCATGCTCTGCTCACGTGGCTGATCATGCAACGATCACGTAGCAACCATGTACTGGTCACGTGACTGATCATGCACTGATCACGTAATTGATCCTGCACTGATCACGTGGCTCATCATGCACTGATCACGTGGCTGATCACACATGTATCACGTGACTGATCATGCACTGATCACGTGGCTCTCATGCACTGATCACGTGGCTGTCATGCACTGATCACGTGGATATCATGCACTGATCACGTGGCTGATCACACACGTATCACATGACTGATCATGCACTGATCACGTGGCTATCATGCACTGATCACGTGGCTATCATGCACTGATCACGTGGCTGATCATGCAATGATCACGTAGCTACCATGTACTGGTCACGTGACTGATCATGCACTGATCACGTAATTGATCATGCACTGATCACGTGGCTGATCATGCACTGATCACGTGGCTGATCATACACTGATCACGTAACTGATCATGCACTGATCACGTGACTGATCATGCACTGATCACGTGGCTATCATGCACTGATCACGTGGCTACATACACTGATCACGTGCCTGGTCATGCACTGATCACGTGGCTATCATGCACTGATCACGTGACTGATCATGCACTGATCACGTGTCTGATCATGCACTGATCACGTGGCTATCATGCACTGCTCACGTGGCTGATCATGCCATGATCACGCAGCTACCATGTACTGGTCACATGACTGATCATGCACTGATCACGTGACTGATCATGCAGTGATCACGTGGCTATCATGCACTACTCACGTGGCTGATCATGCAATGATCATGTAGCTACCATGTACAGGTCACGTGAATGATCATACACCCATCAGGTGACTGATCATGCACTGATCACGTGGCTATCATGCACTGATCACGAGACTGATCATGCACTGATCACGTCTATATCATGCACTGATCACATGACTGCCCATGCACTGATCACGTGGATGATCATACACTAATCTTGTGACAGATCATGCACTGATCACGTGGCTGATCATGCACTGATACCGTGACTGAGCATGGACTGATCACATGACTATCATGTAGTGATCACGTGACTTAATGGCGCTGATCATGTGACTGATCATGCGCTGATCATGTTTGCTATCATACACTGATCATGTGCCTCTGGAGGCAATAAACAAAGAGCTGAGTAGGCACGAATCAAACAGTCAGCAGGCAATAATCATGGAACTCAGGTGAGGAATCATGCTGCTCAGCTGGCAATAATCAAGCAGCTGAGCAGGCAGGAATTACGCAGCACAGCTGGCAATTGTCAAGCAGATGACAGGCAGGAATCGTGCAGCTCAGCTGGCAATTGTCAAGCAGATGAGCAGACAGTAATCACGCAGCTCAGCAGGCCCTGATCACGTGACTGAGCATGCACTGTTCACGTGGCTGATCATACACTGATCACGTGATGATCATGCACTGATCACTTGGATATCATGCACTGATCACGTGGCTGATCATACACTGTTCACGTGTCTGACCATGCACTGATCACGTGGCTGATCACACTGCTCACGTAACTGATCATGCACTGATCACGTGGCTATCATGCACTGATCACGTGGCTGATCATGCACTGATCACGTGGCTGATCATGCACTGATCACGTGGCTGATCATGCACTGATCATATCATGCACTGATCACGTGGCTGATCATGCACTGATCACGTGACTGATCATGCACTGATCACGTGGCTGCACATCACGTGGCTATCATGCACTCACGTGGCTGATCATAATGATCACGTAGCTACCATCTGGTCACGTGACTGATCATGCACTGATCACGTAACTGATCATGCACTGATCACGTGACTGATCATGCACTGATCACGTGACTGATCATGCACTGATCACGTGGACTGATGCACTGCACGTGGCTATCATGGATCACGTGATCATGCACTGATCACGTGATGCTGATCATGATCATGCACTGATCACGTGAACTGATCATGCACTGATCACGTGGCTGATCATGCACTGATCACGTGGCTGATCATGCACTGATCACGTGACTGATCATGCACTGATCACGTGGCTATCATGCACTGATCACGTGGCTGATCACCACTGATCACGTGATGATCATGCACTGATCACGTGGCTATCATGCACTGATCACGTGGCTGATCACACACGATCACATGACTGATCATGCACTGATCACGTGCTATCATGCACTGATCACGTGGCTGATCATGCACTGATCACGTGGCTGATCTGTGCATCATAGCTACCATGTACTCATGGCTGATCATGCACTGATCACGCACTGATCATGCACTGATCATTGATCATGCACTGATCACGTGGCTGATCATGCACTGATCACGTGGCTGATCATGCACTGATCACGTGACTGATCATGCACTGATCACGTGGCTGATCATGCACTGATCACGTGGCTGATCATGCACTGATCACGCACTGATCATGCACTGATCATCATGCACTGATCACGTGACTGATCATGCACTGATCACGTGTCTGATCATGCACTGATCACGTGGCTATCATGCACTGCTCACGTGGCTGATCATGCCATGATCACGCAGCTACCATGTACTGGTCACATGACTGATCATGCACTGATCACGTGACTGATCATGCACTGATCACGTGGCTATCATGCACTACTCACGTGGCTGATCATGCAATGATCATGTAGCTACCATGTACAGGTCACGTGAATGATCATACACCCATCAGGTGACTGATCATGCACTGATCACGTGGCTATCATGCACTGATCACGAGACTGATCATGCACTGTTCACGTCTATATCATGCACTGATCACATGACTGCCCGCACTGATCACGTGGATGATCATACACTAATCTTGTGACAGATCATGCACTGATCACGTGGCTGATCATGCACTGATACCGTGACTGAGCATGGACTGATCACATGACTATCATGTAGTGATCACGTGACTTAATGGCGCTGATCATGTGACTGATCATGCGCTGATCATGTTTGCTATCATACACTGATCATGTGCCTCTGGAGGCAATAAACAAAGAGCTGAGTAGGCACGAATCAAACAGTCAGCAGGCAATAATCATGGAACTCAGGTGTGAGGAATCATGCTGCTCAGCTGGCAATAATCAAGCAGCTGAGCAGGCAGGAATTACGCAGCACAGCTGGCAATTGTCAAGCAGATGACAGGCAGGAATCGTGCAGCTCAGCTGGCAATTGTCAAGCAGATGAGCAGACAGTAATCACGCAGCTCAGCAGGCCCAGATCACGTGACTGAGCATGCACTGTTCACGTGGCTGATCATACACTGATCACGTGATGATCATGCACTGATCACTTGGATATCATGCACTGATCACGTGGCTGATCATACACTGTTCACGTGTCTGACCATGCACTGATCACGTGGCTGATCATACACTGCTCACGTAACTGATCATGCACTGATCACGTGGCTATCATGCACTGATCACGTGGCTGAACATGCACTGTTCACGTGGCTGATCACACACCTGTCACGTGACATATCATGCACTGATCACGTGGCACTCATGCACTGATCACGTGGCTGATCATACTCTGCTCACGTACTCATGCACACATCACGTGGCTATCATGCACTGCTCACGTGGCTCGTCATGGAATGATCACGTAGCAACCATATACTGGTCACGTGACTGATCATGCAAAGATCACGAAATGATCATGCACTGTTCACGTGACTGATCATGTACTGATCACGTGACTGATCATGCACTGATCACGTGGCTATCATGCACTGCTCACGTGGCTGATCATGCAACGATCACGTAGCAACCATGTACTGGTCACGTGACTGATCATGCACTGATCACGTAATTGATCCTGCACTGATCACGTGGCTCATCATGCACTGATCACGTGGCTGATCACACATGTATCACGTGACTGATCATGCACTGATCCCGTGGCTCTCATGCACTGATCACGTGGCTGTCATGCACTGATCACGTGGATATCATGCACTGATCACGTGGCTGATCACACACGTATCACATGACTGATCATGCACTGATCACGTGGCTATCATGCACTGATCACGTGGCTATCATGCACTGATCACGTGGCTGATCAGGCAATGATCACGAGCTACCATGTACTGGTCACGTGACTGATCATGCACTGATCACGTAATTGATCATGCACTGATCATGTGGCTGATCATGCACTGATCACGTGGCTGATCATACACTGATCACATAACTGATCATGCACTGATCACGTGACTGATCATGCACTGATCACGTGCATCATGCACTGATCACTTGGCTGGACATACACTGATCACGTGCTGATCATGCACTGATCACGTGGCTGATCATGCACTGATCACGTGACTGATCATGCACTGATCACGTGTCTGATCATGCACTGATCACGTGGCTATCATGCACTGCTCACGTGGCTGATCATGCCATGATCACGCAGCTACCATGTACTGGTCACATGACTGATCATGCACTGATCACGTGACTGATCATGCAGTGATCACGTGGCTATCATGCACTACTCACGTGGCTGATCATGCAATGATCATGTAGCTACCATGTACAGGTCACGTGAATGATCATACACCCATCAGGTGACTGATCATGCACTGATCACGTGGCTATCATGCACTGATCACGAGACTGATCATGCACTGTTCACGTCTATATCATGCACTGATCACATGACTGCCCATGCACTGATCACGTGGATGATCATACACTAATCTTGTGACAGATCATGCACTGATCACGTGGCTGATCATGCACTGATACCGTGACTGAGCATGGACTGATCACATGACTATCATGTAGTGATCACGTGACTTAATGGCGCTGATCATGTGACTGATCATGCGCTGATCATGTTTGCTATCATACACTGATCATGTGCCTCTGGAGGCAATAAACAAAGAGCTGAGTAGGCACGAATCAAACAGTCAGCAGGCAATAATCATGGAACTCAGGTGTGAGGAATCATGCTGCTCAGCTGGCAATAATCAAGCAGCTGAGCAGGCAGGAATTACGCAGCACAGCTGGCAATTGTCAAGCAGATGACAGGCAGGAATCGTGCAGCTCAGCTGGCAATTGTCAAGCAGATGAGCAGACAGTAATCACGCAGCTCAGCAGGCCCAGATCACGTGACTGAGCATGCACTGTTCACGTGGCTGATCATACACTGATCACGTGATGATCATGCACTGATCACTGGATATCATGCACTGATCACGTGGCTGATCATACACTGTTCACGTGTCTGACCATGCACTGATCACGTGGCTGATCATACACTGCTCACGTAACTGATCATGCACTGATCACGTGGCTATCATGCACTGATCACGTGGCTGAACATGCACTGTTCACGTGGCTGATCACACACCTGTCACGTGACATATCATGCACTGATCACGTGGCACTCATGCACTGATCATGCTGATCATACTCTGCTCACGTAACTCATGCACATCACGCGGCTATCATGCACTGCTCACGTGGCTCGTCATGGAATGATCACGTAGCAACCATATACTGGTCACGTGACTGATCATGCAAAGATCACGTAAATGATCATGCACTGTTCACGTGACTGATCATGTACTGATCACGTGACTGATCATGCACTGATCACGTGGCTATCATGCTCTGCTCACGTGGCTGATCATGCAACGATCACGTAGCAACCATGTACTGGTCACGTGACTGATCATGCACTGATCACGTAATTGATCATGCACTGATCACGTGGCTCATCATGCACTGATCACGTGGCTGATCACACATGTATCACGTGACTGATCATGCACTGATCACGTGGCTCATGCACTGATCACGTGGCTGTCATGCACTGATCACGTGGATATCATGCACTGATCACGTGGCTGATCATGCACTGATCACACTGATCATGCACTGATCACGTGGCTATCATGCACTGATCACGTGGCTATCATGCACTGATCACGTGGCTATCATGCACTGATCACGTGGCTGATCAGGCAATGATCACGTAGCTATCATGCACTGGTCACGTGACTGATCATGCACTGATCACGTAACTGATCATGCACTGATCACGTGGCTGATCATGCACTGATCACGTGGCTGATCATGCACTGATCACATGACTGATCATGCACTGATCACGTGCTGATCATGCACTGATCACGTGACTATCATGCACTGATCACGTGGCTGACATCATGATCACGTGATGCACTGATCACGTGGCTGATCATGCACTGATCACGTGACTGATCATGCACTGATCGTGTCTGATCATGCACTGATCACGTGGCTATCATGCACTGCTCACGTGGCTGATCATGCCATGATCACGCAGCTACCATGTACTGGTCACATGACTGATCATGCACTGATCACGTGACTGATCATGCAGTGATCACGTGGCTATCATGAACTACTCACGTGGCTGATCATGCAATGATCATGTAGCTACCATGTACAGGTCACGTGAATGATCATACACCCATCAGGTGACTGATCATGCACTGATCACGTGGCTATCATGCACTGATCACGAGACTGATCATGCACTGTTCACGTCTATATCATGCACTGATCACATGACTGCCCATGCACTGATCACGTGGATGATCATACACTAATCTTGTGACAGATCATGCACTGATCACGTGGCTGATCATGCACTGATACCGTGACTGAGCATGGACTGATCACATGACTATCATGTAGTGATCACGTGACTTAATGGCGCTGATCATGTGACTGATCATGCGCTGATCATGTTTGCTATCATACACTGATCATGTGCCTCTGGAGGCAATAAACAAAGAGCTGAGTAGGCACGAATCAAACAGTCAGCAGGCAATAATCATGGAACTCAGGTGTGAGGAATCATGCTGCTCAGCTGGCAATAATCAAGCAGCTGAGCAGGCAGGAATTACGCAGCACAGCTGGCAATTGTCAAGCAGATGACAGGCAGGAATCGTGCAGCTCAGCTGGCAATTGTCAAGCAGATGAGCAGACAGTAATCACGCAGCTCAGCAGGCCCAGATCACGTGACTGAGCATGCACTGTTCACGTGGCTGATCATACACTGATCACGTGATGATCATGCACTGATCACGTGGCTGATCATACACTGTTCACGTGTCTGACCATGCACTGATCACGTGGCTGATCATACACTGCTCACGTAACTGATCATGCACTGATCACGTGGCTATCATGCACTGATCACGTGGCTGAACATGCACTGTCACGTGGCTGATCACACACTGTCACGTGACATATCATGCACTGATCACGTGGCACTCATGCACTGATCACGTGGCTGATCATACTCTGCTCACGTAACTCATGCACACATCACGTGGCTATCATGCACTGCTCACGTGGCTCGTCATGGAATGATCACGTAGCAACCATATACTGGTCACGTGACTGATCATGCAAAGATCACGTAAATGATCATGCACTGTTCACGTGACTGATCATGTACTGATCACGTGACTGATCATGCACTGATCACGTGGCTATCATGCTCTGCTCACGTGGCTGATCATGCAACGATCACGTAGCAACCATGTACTGGTCACGTGACTGATCATGCACTGATCACGTAATTGATCATGCACTGATCACGTGGCTCATCATGCACTGATCACGTGGCTGATCACACATGTATCACGTGACTGATCATGCACTGATCACGTGGCTCATGCACTGATCACGTGGCTGTCATGCACTGATCACGTGGATATCATGCACTGATCATGGCTGATCACACACGTATCATCATGCACTGATCATGATCATGCACTGATCACGGCTATCATGCACTGATCACGTGGCTATCATGCACTGATCACGTGCTGATCATGCAATGATCACGTAGCTACCATGTACTGGTCACGTGACTGATCATGCACTGATCACGAATTGATCATGCACTGATCATGGCTGATCATGCACTGATCACGTGGCTGATCATACACTGATCACATAACTGATCATGCACTGATCACGTGACTGATCATGCACTGATCACGTGGCTATCATGCACTGATCACGTGGCTGACATACACTGATCACGTGCCTGATCATGCACTGATCACGTGGCTGATCATGCACTGATCACGTGACTGATCATGCACTGATCACGTGTCTGATCATGCACTGATCACGTGGCTATCATGCACTGATCACGTGGCTGATCATGCCATGATCACGCAGCTACCATGTACTGGTCACATGACTGATCATGCACTGATCACGGGACTGATCATGCAGTGATCACGTGGCTATCATGAACTACTCACGTGGCTGATCATGCAATGATCATGTAGCTACTATGTACAGGTCACGTGAATGATCATACACCCATCAGGTGACTGATCATGCACTGATCACGTGGCTATCATGCACTGATCACGAGACTGATCATGCACTGTTCACGTCTATATCATGCACTGATCACATGACTGCCCATGCACTGATCACGTGGATGATCATACACTAATCTTGTGACAGATCATGCACTGATCACGTGGCTGATCATGCACTGATACCGTGACTGAGCATGGACTGATCACATGACTATCATGTAGTGATCACGTGACTTAATGGCGCTGATCATGTGACTGATCATGCGCTGATCATGTTTGCTATCATACACTGATCATGTGCCTCTGGAGGCAATAAACAAAGAGCTGAGTAGGCACGAATCAAACAGTCAGCAGGCAATAATCATGGAACTCAGGTGTGAGGAATCATGCTGCTCAGCTGGCAATAATCAAGCAGCTGAGCAGGCAGGAATTACGCAGCACAGCTGGCAATTGTCAAGCAGATGACAGGCAGGAATCGTGCAGCTCAGCTGGCAATTGTCAAGCAGATGAGCAGACAGTAATCACGCAGCTCAGCAGGCCCAGATCACGTGACTGAGCATGCACTGTTCACGTGGCTGATCATACACTGATCACGTGATGATCATGCACTGATCACTTGATATCATGCACTGATCACGTGGCTGATCATACACTGTTCACGTGTCTGACCATGCACTGATCACGTGGCTGATCATACACTGCTCACGTAACTGATCATGCACTGATCACGTGGCTATCATGCACTGATCACGTGGCTGAACATGCAATGTTCACGTGGCTGATCACACACCCGTCACGTGACATATCATGCACTGATCACGTGGCACTCATGCACCGATCACGTGGCTGATCATACTCTGCTCACGTAACTCATGCACACATCACGTGGCTATCATGCACTGCTCACGTGGCTCGTCATGGAATGATCACGTAGCAACCATATACTGGCACGTGACTGATCATGCAAAGATCACGTAAATGATCATGCACTGTTCACGTGACTGATCATGTACTGATCACGTGACTGATCATGCACTGACCACGTGGCTATCATGCTCTGCTCACGTGGCTGATCATGCAACGATCACGAGCAACCATGTACTGGTCACGTGACTGATCATGCACTGATCACGTAATTGATCATGCACTGATCACGTGGCTCATCATGCACTGATCACGTGGCTGATCACACATGTATCACGTGACTGATCATGCACTGATCACGTGGCTCATGCACTGATCACGTGGCTGTCATGCACCGATCACGTGGATATCATGCACTGATCACGTGGCTGATCACACACGATCACATGACTGATCATGCACTGATCACGTGGCTATCATGCACTGATCACGTGGCTATCATGCACTGATCACGTGGCTGATCATGCACTGATCACGTGGCTGATCATGCACTGATCACGTAACTGATCATGCACTGATCACGTGACTGATCATGCACTGATCACGTGGCTGATCATGCACTGATCACGTGGTTGATCATGCACTGATCACGTGGCTGATCATACACTGATCACATAACTGATCATGCACTGATCACGTGACTGATCATGCACTGATCACGTGGCTATCATGCACTGATCACGTGGCTGATCATACACTGATCACGTGCTGATCATGCACTGATCACGTGGCTGATCATGCACTGATCACGTGACTGATCATGCACTGATCACGTGTCTGATCATGCACTGATCACGTGGCTATCATGCACTGCTCACGTGGCTGATCATGCCATGATCACGCAGCTACTATGTACTGGTCACATGACTGATCATGCACTGATCACGTGATTGATCATGCAGTGATCACGTGGCTATCATGAACTACTTCACGTGGCTGATCATGCAATGATCATGTAGCTACCATGTACAGGTCACGTCAATGATCATACACCCATCAGGTGACTGATCATGCACTGATCACGTGGCTATCATGCACTGATCACGGACTGATCATGCACTGATCACGTCTATATCATGCACTGATAACATGACTGCCCATGCACTGATCACGTGGATGATCATACACTAATCTTGTGACAGATCATGCACTGATCACGTGGCTGATCATGCACTGATACCGTGACTGAGCATGGACTGATCACATAACTATCATGTAGTGATCACGTGACTTAATGGCGCTGATCATGTGACTGATCATGCGCTGATCATGTTTGCTATCATAGACTGATCATGTGCCTCTGGAGGCAATAAACAAAGAGCTGAGTAGGCACGAATCAAACAGTCAGCAGGCAATAATCATGGAACTCAGGTGTGAGGAATCATGCTGCTCAGCTGGCAATAATCAAGCAGCTGAGCAGGCAGGAATTACGCAGCACAGCTGGCAATTGTCAAGCAGATGACAGGCAGGAATCGTGAAGCTCAGCTGGCAATTGTCAAGCAGATGAGCAGACAGTAATCACGCAGCTCAGCAGGCCCAGATCACGTGACTGAGCATGCACTGTTCACGTGGCTGATCATACACTGATCACGTGATGATCATGCACTGATCACGTGGCTGATCATACACTGTTCACGTGTCTGATGCACTGATCACATGGCTGATCATGCACTGATCACGTGGCTGATCATGCACTGATCACGTGGCTACATGATGCATGCACCTGATCACACACTTGTCACGCGACATATCATGCACTGATCACGCGGCACTCATGCACTGATCACTGTGATCATACACGTAACTCATGCACATCACGTGGCTATCATGCACTGCTCACGTGGCTCGTCATGGAATGATCACGTAGCAACCATATACTGGTAACGTGACTGATCATGCAAAGATCACGTAATGATCATGCACTGTTCACGTGACTGATCATGTACTGATCACGTGACTGATCATGCACTGACCACGTGGCTATCATGCACTGCTCACGTGGCTGATCATGCAACGATCACGTGAGCAACCATGTACTGGCCACGTGACTGATCATGCAATTGATCACGTTGATCCTGCACTGATCACGTGGCTCATCATGCACTGATCACGTGACTGATCACACATGTATCACGTGACTGATCATGCACTGATCCCGTGGCTATCATGCACTGATCACGTGGCTGTCATGCACTGATCACGTGGATATCATGCACTGATCACGTGGCATCATACACTATCACGTGACTGATCATGCACTGATCACGTGGCTATCATGCACTGATCACGTGGCTATCATGCACTGATCACGTGGCTGATCATGCACTGATCACGTGCTATCATGCACTGATCACGTAACTGATCATGCACTGATCACGTAATTGATCATGCACTGATCATGTGGCTGATCATGCACTGATCACGTGGCTGATCATACACTGATCACATAACTGATCATGCACTGATCACGTGATGATCATGCACTGATCACGTGGCTATCATGCACTGATCACTTGGCTGACATGCACTGATCACGTGCCTGATCATGCACTGATCACGTGACTGATCATGCACTGATCTCGTGACTGATCATGCACTGATCACGTGGCTATCATGCACTGCTCACGTGGCTGATCATGCCATGATCACGCAGCTACCATGTACTGGTCACATGACTGATCATGCACTGATCACGTGACTGATCATGCAGTGATCACGTGGCTATCATGAACTACTCACGTGGCTGATCATGCAATGATCATGTAGCTACCATGTACAGGTCACGTGAATGATCATACACCCATCAGGTGACTGATCATGCACTGATCACGTGGCTATCATGCACTGATCACGAGACTGATCATGCACTGTTCACGCCTATATCATGCACTGATCACATGACTGCCCATGCACTGATCACGCGGATGATCATACACTAATCTTGTGACAGATCATGCACTGATCACGTGGCT
Organism: Bos javanicus; assembly: GCF_032452875.1. Classification (NCBI taxonomy): domain Eukaryota; kingdom Metazoa; phylum Chordata; class Mammalia; order Artiodactyla; family Bovidae; genus Bos; species Bos javanicus. Next base: position 39,816 of record NW_026894931.1, read on the forward strand.
GATCATGCACTGATACCGTGACTGAGCATGGACTGATCACATGACTATCATGTAGTGATCACGTGACTTAATGGCGCTGATCATGTGACTGATCATGCGCTGATCATGTTTGCTATCATACACTGATCATGTGCCTCTGGAGGCAATAAACAAAGAGCTGAGTAGGCACGAATCAAACAGTCAGCAGGCAATAATCATGGAACTCAGGTGTGAGGAATCATGCTGCCCAGCTGGCAATAATCAAGCAGCTGAGCAGGCAGGAATTACGCAGCACAGCTGGCAATTGTCAAGCAGATGACAGGCAGGAATCGTGCAGCTCAGCTGGCAATTGTCAAGCAGATGAGCAGACAGTAATCACGCAGCTCAGCAGGCCCAGATCACGTGACTGAGCATGCACTCTTCACGTGGCTGATCATACACTGATCACGTGATGATCATGCACTGATCACTTGGATATCATGCACTGATCACGTGGCTGATCATACACTGTTCACGTGTCTGACCATGCACTGATCACGTGGCTGATCATACACCGCTCACGTAACCGATCATGCACTGATCACGTGGCTATCATGCACTGATCACGTGGCTGAACATGCACTGTTCACGTGGCTGATCACACACTGTCACGTGACATATCATGCACTGATCACGCGGCACTCATGCACTGATCACGTGGCTGATCATACTCTGCCCACGAACTCATGCACACATCACGTGGCTATCATGCACTGCTCACGTGGCTCATCATGGAATGATCACGTAGCAACCATATACTGGTAACGTGACTGATCATGCAAAGATCACGAATGATCATGCACTGTTCACGTGACTGATCATGTACTGATCACGTGACTGATCATGCACTGACCACGTGGCTATCATGCTCTGCTCACGTGGCTGATCATGCAACGATCACGAGCAACCATGTACTGGTCACGTGACTGATCATGCACTGATCACGAATTGATCCTGCACTGATCACGTGGCTCATCATGCACTGATCACGTGGCTGATCACACATGTATCACGTGACTGATCATGCACTGATCCGTGGCTCATGCACTGATCACGTGGCTGTCACGCACTGATCACGTGGATATCATGCACTGATCATGTGGCTGATCACACACGATCACATGACTGATCATGCACTGATCACGTGGCTATCATGCACTGATCACGTGGCTATCATGCACTGATCACGTGGCTGATCAGGCATGATCACGTAGCTACCATGTACTGGTCACGTGACTGATCATGCACTGAGCACGTAATTGATCATGCACTGATCATGTGGCTGATCATGCACTGATCACGTGGCTGATCATACACTGATCACATAACTGATCATGCACTGATCACGTGACTGATCATGCACTGATCACGTGGCTATCATGCACTGATCACTTGGCTGACATACACTGATCACGTGCCTGGTCATGCACTGATCACGTGGCTGATCATGCACTGATCACGTGACTGATCATGCACTGATCTCGTGACTGATCATGCACTGATCACGTGGCTATCATGCACTGCTCACGGCTGATCATGCCATCACAGCTACCATGTACTGGTCACATGACTGATCATGCACTGATCACGTGACTGATCATGCACTGATCACGTGGCTATCATGAACTACTCACGTGGCTGATCATGCAATGATCATGTAGCTACCATGTACAGGTCACGTGAATGATCATACACCCATCAGGTGACTGATCATGCACTGATCACGTGGCTATCATGCACTGATCACGAGACTGATCATGCACTGTTCACGCCTATATCATGCACTGATCACATGACTGCCCATGCACTGATCACGCGGATGATCATACACTAATCTTGTGACAGATCATGCACTGATCACGTGGCTGATCATGCACTGATACCGTGACTGAGCATGGACTGATCACATGACTATCATGTAGTGATCACGTGACTTAATGGCGCTGATCATGTGATTGATCATGCGCTGATCATGTTTGCTATCATACACTGATCATGTGCCTCTGGAGGCAATAAACAAAGAGCTGAGTAGGTACGAATCAAACAGTCAGCAGGCAATAATCATGGAACTCAGGTGTGAGGAATCATGCTGCTCAGCTGGCAATAATCAAGCAGCTGAGCAGGCAGGAATTACGCAGCACAGCTGGCAATTGTCAAGCAGATGACAGGCAGGAATCGTGCAGCTCAGCTGGCAATTGTCAAGCAGATGAGCAGACAGTAATCACGCAGCTCAGCAGGCCCAGATCACGTGACTGAGCATGCACTGTTCACGTGGCTGATCATACACTGATCACGTGATGATCATGCACTGATCACTTGATATCATGCACTGATCACGTGGCTGATCATACACTGTTCACGTGTCTGACCATGCACTGATCACGTGGCTGATCATACACTGCTCACGTAACTGATCATGCACTGATCACGTGGCTATCATGCACTGATCACGTGGCTGAACATGCACTGTCCACGTGGCTGATCACACACCTGTCACGCGACATATCATGCACTGATCACGTGGCACTCATGCACTGATCACGTGGCTGATCATACTCTGCTCACGTAACTCATGCACACATCACGCGGCTATCATGCACTGCTCACGTGGCTCGTCATGGAATGATCACGTAGCAACCATATACTGGTAACGTGACTGATCATGCAAAGATCACGTAATGATCATGCACTGTTCACGTGACTGATCATGTACTGATCACGTGACTGATCATGCACTGACCACGTGGCTATCATGCACTGCTCACGTGGCTGATCATGCAACGATCACGTAGCAACCATGTACTGGTCACGTGACTGATCATGCACTGATCACGTAATTGATCCTGCACTGATCATGTGGCTCATCATGCACTGATCACGTGGCTGATCACACATGATCACGTGACTGATCATGCACTGATCACGTGGCTCTCATGCACTGACCACGTGGCTGTCATGCACTGATCACGTGGATATCATGCACTGATCACGTGGCTGATCACACACGATCACATGACTGATCATGCACTGATCACGTGGCTATCATGCACTGATCACGTGGCTATCATGCACTGATCACGTGGCTATCATGCACTGATCACGTGGCTGATCAGACACTGACACGGCTACATGTACTGGTCACGTGACTGATCATGCACTGATCATGTAATTGATCATGCACTGATCATGTGGCTGATCATGCACTGATCACGTGGCTGATCATGCACTGATCACATGACTGATCATGCACTGATCACGTGACTGATCATGCACTGATCATGGGCTATCATGCACTGATCACTTGGCTGATCATACACTGATCACGTGCCTGGTCATGCACTGATCACGTGGCTGATCATGCACTGATCACGTGACTGATCATGCACTGATCACGTGTCTGATCATGCACTGATCACGTGGCTGATCATGCACTGATCACGTGGCTGATCATGCACTGATCATCACATGCACTGATCACGTGGCTGATCATGCACTGATCACGTGGCTGATCATACACTGATCACGTGACTGATCATGCACTGATCACGTGGCATCATGCACTGATCACGGGATATCATGCACTGACACGTGGCTGATCATACACGATCACGTGACTGATCATGCACTGATCACGTGGCTATCATGCACTGATCACGTGGCTATCATGCACTGATCACGTGGCTGATCATGCAATGATCACGTAGCTACCATGTACTGGTCACGTGATGATCATGCACTGATCACGTGACTGATCATGCACTGATCACGTGGCTGATCATGCACTGATCACGTGGCTGATCATGCACTGATCACATGACTGATCATGCACTGATCACGTGACTGATCATGCACTGATCACGTGGCTATCATGCACTGATCACGTGGCTGACATACACTGATCACGTGCCTGATCATGCACTGATCACGTGGCTGATCACGCACTGATCACGTGATCGATCATGCACTGATCACGTGGCTGATCATGCACTGATCACGTGGCTATCATGCACTGCTCACGTGGCTGATCATGCCATGATCACGCAGCTACCATGTACTGGTCACATGACTGATCATGCACTGATCACGTGACTGATTATGCACTGATCACGTGGCTATCATGAACTGATCACGTGGCTGATCATGCAATGATCATGTAGCTACCATGTACAGGTCACGTGAATGATCATACACCCATCAGGTGACTGATCATGCACTGATCACGTGGCTATCATGCACTGATCACGAGACTGATCATGCACTGTTCACGCCTATATCATGCACTGATCACATGACTCCCATGCACTGATCACGTGGATGATCATACACTAATCTTGTGACAGATCATGCACTGATCACGTGGCTGATCATGCACTGATACCGTGACTGAGCATGGACTGATCACATGACTATCATGTAGTGATCACGTGACTTAATGGCGCTGATCATGTGACTGATCATGCGCTGATCATGTTTGCTATCATACACTGATCATGTGCCTCTGGAGGCAATAAACAAAGAGCTGAGTAGGCACGAATCAAACAGTCAGCAGGCAATAATCATGGAACTCAGGTGTGAGGAATCATGCTGCTCAGCTGGCAATAATCAAGCAGCTGAGCAGGCAGGAATTACGCAGCACAGCTGGCAATTGTCAAGCAGATGACAGGCAGGAACCGTGCAGCTCAGCTGGCAATTGTCAAGCAGATGAGCAGACAGTAATCACGCAGCTCAGCAGGCCCAGATCACGTGACTGAGCATGCACTGATCACGTGGCTGATCATGCACTGATCACGTGATGATCATGCACTGATCACTTGGATATCATGCACTGATCACGTGGCTGATCATACACTGATCACGTGTCTGACCATGCACTGATCACGTGGCTGATCATACACTGCTCACGTAACTGATCATGCACTGATCACGGGGCTATCATGCACTGATCACGTGGCTGAACATGCACTGTTCACGCGGCTGATCACACACCTGTCACGCGATATATCATGCACTGATCACGTGGCACTCATGCACTGATCACGTGGCTGATCATACTCTGCTCACGTAACATGCACACATCACGTGGCTATCATGCACTGCTCACGTGGCTCGTCATGGAATGATCACGTAGCAACCATATACTGGTAACGTGACTGATCATGCAAGATCACGTAAATGATCATGCACTGTCCACGTGACTGATCATGCACTGATCACGTGACTGATCATGCACTGACCACGTGGCTATCATGCTCTGCTCACGTGGCTGATCATGCAACGATCACGTAGCAACCATGTACTGGTCACGTGACTGATCATGCACTGATCACGTAATTGATCCTGCACTGATCACGTGGCTCATCATGCACTGATCACGTGGCTGATCACACATGTATCACGTGACTGATCATGCACTGATCCCGTGGCTCACATGCACTGATCACGTGGCTGTCATGCACTGATCACGTGGATATCATGCACTGATCACGTGGCTGATCACACACGTATCACGTGACTGATCATGCACTGATCACGTGGCTATCATGCACTGATCACGTGGCTGATCATGCACTGATCACGTGGCTATCATGCACTGATCACGTGGCTGATCAGGCAATGATCACGATACCATGCACTGGTCACGTGACTGATCATGCACTGATCACGTAATTGATCATGCACTGATCACGTGGCTGATCATGCACTGATCACGTGGCTGATCATACACTGATCACGTAACTGATCATGCACTGATCACGTGGCTGATCATGCACTGATCACGTGGCTATCATGCACTGATCACGTGGCTGGTCATACACTGATCACGTGGCTGATCATGCACTGATCACGGCTGATCATGCACTGATCACGTGACTGATCATGCACTGATCACGCGGCTGATCATGCACTGATCACGTGGCTGATCACGCACCGATCACGTGGCTGATCATGCACTGATCACGCGGTTATCATGCACTGATCACGTGGCTGACCATGCACTGATCACGTGACTGATCATGCACTGATCACGTAACTGATCCTGCACTGATCACGTGGCTATCATGCACTGATCACGTGGCTATCATGCACTGATCACGTGGCTGATCACACACGTATCACATGACTGATCATGCACTGATCACGTGGCTATCATGCACTGATCACGTGGCTATCATGCACTGATCACGTGGCTGATCATGCACCGATCACGTAGCTATCATGCACTGATCACGTGACCGATCATGCACTGATCACGTGGCTGATCATGCACTGATCACGTGGCTGGTCATGCACTGATCACGCACTGTCATGCACTGATCACGTGGTTGATCATGCACTGATCACGTGACTGATCATGCACTGATCTCGTGTCTGATCATGCACTGATCACGCTATCATGCACTGCTCACGTGGCTGATCATGCCATGATCACGCAGCTACCATGTACTGGTCACATGACTGATCATGCACTGATCACGTGACTGATCATGCAGTGATCACGTGGCTATCATGAACTACTCACGTGGCTGATCATGCAATGATCATGTAGCTACCATGTACAGGTCACGTGAATGATCATACACCCATCAGGTGACTGATCATGCACTGATCACGTGGCTATCATGCACTGATCACGAGACTGATCATGCACTGTTCACGCCTATATCATGCACTGATCACATGACTGCCCGTGCACTGATCACGTGGATGATCATACACCAATCTTGTGACAGATCATGCACTGATCACGTGGCTGATCATGCACTGATACCGTGACTGAGCATGGACTGATCACATGACTATCATGTAGTGATCACGTGACTTAATGGCGCTGATCATGTGACTGATCATGCGCTGATCATGTTTGCTATCATACACTGATCATGTGCCTCTGGAGGCAATAAACAAAGAGCTGAGTAGGCACGAATCAAACAGTCAGCAGGCAATAATCATGGAACTCAGTGAGGAATCATGCTGCTCAGCTGGCAATAATCAAGCAGCTGAGCAGGCAGGAATTACGCAGCACAGCTGGCAATTGTCAAGCAGATGACAGGCAGGAATCGTGCAGCTCAGCTGGCAATTGTCAAGCAGATGAGCAGACAGTAATCACGCAGCTCAGCAGGCCCAGATCACGTGACTGAGCATGCACTGTTCACGTGGCTGATCATACACTGATCACGTGATGATCATGCACTGATCACTTGGATATCATGCACTGATCACGTGGCTGATCATACACTGTTCACGTGTCTGACCATGCACTGATCACGTGGCTGATCATACACTGCTCACGTAACTGATCATGCACTGATCACGTGGCTATCATGCACTGATCACGTGGCTGAACATGCACTGTTCACGTGGCTGATCACACACCTGTCACGTGACATATCATGCACTGATCACGTGGCACTCATGCACTGATCACGTGGCTGATCATACTCTGCTCACGTAACTCATGCACACATCACGTGGCTATCATGCACTGCTCACGTGGCTCATGGAATGATCACGAGCAACCATATACTGGTAACGTGACTGATCATGCAAAGATCACGTAAATGATCATGCACTGTTCACGTGACTGATCATGTACTGATCACGTGACTGATCATGCACTGACCACGTGGCTATCATGCTCTGCTCACGTGGCTGATCATGCAACGATCACGAGCAACCATGTACTGGTCACGGACTGATCATGCACTGATCACGAATTGATCCTGCACTGATCACGTGGCTCATCATGCACTGATCACGTGGCTGATCACACATGTATCACGTGACTGATCATGCACTGATCCCGTGGCTCTCATGCACTGATCACGTGGCTGTCATGCACTGATCACGTGATATCATGCACTGATCACGTGGCTGATCACACACGTATCACATGACTGATCATGCACTGATCACGTGGCTATCATGCACTGATCACGTGGCTATCATGCACTGATCACGTGGCTATCATGCACTGATCACGTGGCTGATCAGGCAATGATCACGTAGCTACCATGTACTGGTCACGTGACTGATCATGCACTGATCACGAATTGATCATGCACTGATCACGTGGCTGATCATGCACTGATCACGTGGCTGATCATACACTGATCACATAACTGATCATGCACTGATCACGTGACTGATCATGCACTGATCACGTGGCTATCATGCACTGATCACTTGGCTGGACATACACTGATCACGTGCCTGGTCATGCACTGATCACGTGGCTGATCATGCACTGATCACGTGACTGATCATGCACTGATCTCGTGTCTGATCATGCACTGATCACGTGGCTATCATGCACTGCTCACGTGGCTGATCATGCCATGATCACGCAGCTACCATGTACTGGTCACATGACTGATCATGCACTGATCACGTGACTGATCATGCAGTGATCACGTGGCTATCATGAACTACTCACGTGGCTGATCATGCAATGATCATGTAGCTACCATGTACAGGTCACGTGAATGATCATACACCCATCAGGTGACTGATCATGCACTGATCACGTGGCTATCATGCACTGATCACGAGACTGATCATGCACTGTCACGTCTATATCATGCACTGATCACATGACTGCCCGTGCACTGATCACGTGGATGATCATACACTAATCTTGTGACAGATCATGCACTGATCACGTGGCTGATCATGCACTGATACCGTGACTGAGCATGGACTGATCACATGACTATCATGTAGTGATCACGTGACTTAATGGCGCTGATCATGTGACTGATCATGCGCTGATCATGTTTGCTATCATACACTGATCATGTGCCTCTGGAGGCAATAAACAAAGAGCTGAGTAGGCACGAATCAAACAGTCAGCAGGCAATAATCATGGAACACAGTGTGAGGAATCATGCTGCTCAGCTGGCAATAATCAAGCAGCTGAGCAGGCAGGAATTACGCAGCACAGCTGGCAATTGTCAAGCAGATGACAGGCAGGAATCGTGCAGCTCAGCTGGCAATTGTCAAGCAGATGAGCAGACAGTAATCACGCAGCTCAGCAGGCCCAGATCACGTGACTGAGCATGCACTGTTCACGTGGCTGATCATACACTGATCACGTGATGATCATGCACTGATCACTTGGATATCATGCACTGATCACGTGGCTGATCATACACTGTTCACGTGTCGACCATGCACTGATCACGTGGCTGATCATACACTGCTCACGTAACTGATCATGCACTGATCACGTGGCTATCATGCACTGATCACGTGGCTGAACATGCACTGTTCACGTGGCTGATCACACACCTGTCACGTGACATATCATGCACTGATCACGTGGCACTCATGCACTGATCACGTGGCTGATCATACTCTGCTCACGTAACTCATGCACACATCACGTGGCTATCATGCACTGCTCACGTGGCTCGTCATGGAATGATCACGTAGCAACCATATACTGGTAACGTGACTGATCATGCAAAGATCACGAAATGATCATGCACTGTTCACGTGACTGATCATGTACTGATCACGTGACTGATCATGCACTGACCACGTGGCTATCATGCTCTGCTCACGTGGCTGATCATGCAACGATCACGTAGCAACCATGTACTGGTCACGTGACTGATCATGCACTGATCACGTAATTGATCCTGCACTGATCACGTGGCTCATCATGCACTGATCATGGCTGATCACACATGTATCACGTGACTGATCATGCACTGATCCCGTGGCTCTCATGCACTGATCACGTGGCTGTCATGCACTGATCACGTGGATATCATGCACTGATCACGGGCTGATCACACACGTATCACATGACTGATCACACTGATCACGGATCATGCACTGATCACGTGGCTATCATGCACTGATCACGTGGCTATCATGCACTGATCACGTGGCTGATCAGGCAATGATCACGTAGCTACCATGTACTGGTCACGCGACTGATCATGCACTGATCACGAATTGATCATGCACTGATCATGTGGCTGATCATGCACTGATCACGTGGCTGATCATACACTGATCACATAACTGATCATGCACTGATCACGTGACTGATCATGCACTGATCACGTGGCTACATGCACTGATCACTTGCTGCATACACTGATCACGTGCTGGTCATGCACTGATCACGTGGCTGATCATGCACTGATCACGTGACTGATCATGCACTGATCTCGTCTGATCATGCACTGATCACGTGGCTATCATGCACTGCTCACGTGGCTGATCATGCCATGATCACGCAGCTACCATGTACTGGTCACATGACTGATCATGCACTGATCACGTGACTGATCATGCAGTGATCACGTGGCTATCATGAACTACTCACGTGGCTGATCATGCAATGATCATGTAGCTACCATGTACAGGTCACGTGAATGATCATACACCCATCAGGTGACTGATCATGCACTGATCACGTGGCTATCATGCACTGATCACGTAGACTGATCATGCACTGTTCACGCCTATATCATGCACTGATCACATGACTGCTCGTGCACTGATCACGTGGATGATCATACACTAATCTTGTGACAGATCATGCACTGATCACGTGGCTGATCATGCACTGATACCGTGACTGAGCATGGACTGATCACATGACTATCATGTAGTGATCACGTGACTTAATGGCGCTGATCATGTGACTGATCATGCGCATACTGATCATGTTTGCTATCATACACTGATCATGTGCCTCTGGAGGCACAACAAAGAGCTGAGTAGGCACGAATCAAACAGTCAGCAGGCAATAATCATGGAACTCAGGTGTGAGGAATCATGCTGCTCAGCTGGCAATAATCAAGCAGCTGAGCAGGCAGGAATTACGCAGCACAGCTGGCAATTGTCAAGCAGATGACAGGCAGGAATCGTGCAGCTCAGCTGGCAATTGTCAAGCAGATGAGCAGACAGTAATCACGCAGCTCAGCAGGCCCAGATCACGTGACTGAGCATGCACTGTTCACGTGGCTGATCATACACTGATCACGTGATGATCATGCACTGATCACTTGGATATCATGCACTGATCACGGCTGATCATACACTGTTCACGTGTCTGACCATGCACTGATCACGTGGCTGATCATACACTGCTCACGTAACTGATCATGCACTGATCACGTGGCTATCATGCACTGATCACGTGGCTGAACATGCACTGTTCACGTGGCTGATCACACACCTGTCACGTGACATATCATGCACTGATCACGTGGCACTCATGCACTGATCACGTGGCTGATCATACTCTGCTCACGTAACTCATGCACATCACGTGGCTATCATGCACTGCTCACGTGGCTCGCCAATGAATGATCAGCAACCATATACTGGTAACGTGACTGATCATGCAAAGATCACGTAAATGATCATGCACTGTTCACGTGACTGATCATGTACTGATCACGTGACTGATCATGCACTGACCACGTGGCTATCATGCTCTGCTCACGTGGCTGATCATGCAACGATCACGTAGCAACCATGTACTGGTCACGTGACTGATCATGCACTGATCACGAATTGATCCTGCACTGATCACGTGGCTCATCATGCACTGATCACGTGGCTGATCACACATGTATCACGTGACTGATCATGCACTGATCCCGTGGCTCTCATGCACTGATCACGTGGCTGTCATGCACTGATCACGTGGATATCATGCACTGATCACGTGGCTGATCACACACGATCACATGACTGATCATGCACTGACTCAGGCTATCATGCACTGATCACGTGGCTATCATGCACTGATCACGTGGCTATCATGCACTGATCACGTGGCTGATCAGGCAATGATCACGAGCTACCATGTACTGGTCACGGACTGATCATGCACTGATCACGCAATTGATCATGCACTGATCATGTGGCTGATCATGCACTGATCACGTGGCTGATCATACACTGATCACATGGCAACTGATCATGCACTGATCACGGACTGATCATGCACTGATCACGTGGCTATCATGCACTGATCACTTGGCTGGACATGCACTGATCACGTGGCTGGTCATGCACTGATCACGTGGCTGATCATGCACTGATCACGTGACTGATCATGCACTGATCTCGTTGTCTGATCATGCACTGATCACGTGGCTATCATGCACTGCTCACGCGGCTGATCATGCCATGATCACGCAGACCATGTACTGGTCACATGACTGATCATGCACTGATCACGTGACTGATCATGCAGTGATCACGTGGCTATCATGAACTACTCACGTGGCTGATCATGCAATGATCATGTAGCTACCATGTACAGGTCACGTGAATGATCATACACCCATCAGGTGACTGATCATGCACTGATCACGTGGCTATCATGCACTGATCACGACTGATCATGCACTGTTCACGTCTATATCATGCACTGATCACATGACTGCCCGTGCACTGATCACGTGGATGATCATACACCAATCTTGTGACAGATCATGCACTGATCACGTGGCTGATCATGCACTGATACCGTGACTGAGCATGGACTGATCACATGACTATCATGTAGTGATCACGTGACTTAATGGCGCTGATCATGTGACTGATCATGCGCTGATCATGTTTGCTATCATACACTGATCATGTGCCTCTGGAGGCAATAAACAAAGAGCTGAGTAGGCACGAATCAAACAGTCAGCAGGCAATAATCATGGAACTCAGGTGTGAGGAATCATGCTGCTCAGCTGGCACAATCAAGCAGCTGAGCAGGCAGGAATTACGCAGCACAGCTGGCATTGTCAAGCAGATGACAGGCAGGAATCGTGCAGCTCAGCTGGCAATTGTCAAGCAGATGAGCAGACAGTAATCACGCAGCTCAGCAGGCCCAGATCACGTGACTGAGCATGCACTGTTCACGTGGCTGATCATACACTGATCACGTGATGATCATGCACTGATCACTTGATATCATGCACTGATCACGTGGCTGATCATACACTGTTCACGTGTCTGACCATGCACTGATCACGTGGCTGATCATACACTGCTCACGTAACTGATCATGCACTGATCACGGCTATCATGCACTGATCACGTGGCTGAACATGCACTGTTCACGTGGCTGATCACACCTGTCACGTGCATATCATGCACTGATCACGTGGCACTCATGCACTGATCACGTGCTGATCATACTCTGCTCACGCAACTCGTGCACACATCACGTGGCTATCATGCACTGCTCACGTGGCTCGTCATGGAATGATCACGTAGCAACCATATACTGGTAACGTGACTGATCATGCAAAGATCACGCAAATGATCATGCACTGTTCACGTGACTGATCATGTACTGATCACGTGACTGATCATGCACTGATCACGTGGCTATCATGCACTGATCACGTGGCTGATCATGCAACGATCACGTAGCAACCATGTACTGGTCACGTGACTGATCATGCACTGATCACGTAATTGATC